>NW_026856548.1:0-12676 GCF_026571515.1 Ruditapes philippinarum
AAAAATACATTTCATGCAATTAATCTAGATCTAAAGCAAATAAACACAAAACGTCACTTGAATGATATATTTTGATAGTTTAACTGTTTCCTGCTTTTTAATACTGGTTGTCATGTTATCAATTGTAAGCGTCTAAACACAAATGAATTAATCAAATAACAGGATACAAACTTTATTTTTACACTTAATGAAACTATAAAAAATAACCATGTATCAGGCTGATATTAAGGACGTTTGGCCTTAAATAAAATTACTTACAATATACAGTCATCTTTTCTTGGGCCTTCACTAAACTTTGTCCAGGTACTGCAGTTTCACAATGAATTGTTTTGTTGTTATCAGTTCTGTTGGCAGTAAATGTTACAATACTTGTAACAGATTTAAGTTCATTCTCATGACTTTGTTCTTTATTCTGCACATCACTCAGTATTTGAGTACCTAGCTTCCATGTAACTATAGCAACAGGTCGTGTTTGGGAGGAAGTACACTGATATCTTATTTGATCTCCTTCTAACTTTTCTGTTGTAAGATCTGTGATTGTAGGAGTGGTAGCTAAAACTGAAAAAAGAAAACATTTTAAATTATTCTACAATAAGTGTGATATGTGTTTTCTGTATATATGTAAGAGATGAAGAGCTTTCAAAAGGGAGAAAAAGGACAGTTTAAATATGTGAGACATAACAAGAAAATATATTAAAGTTAAAGTACTATAGCGATAGGGGACTAACAACTAGTACAGATGTACTTATGCTTAAAAATGTCATATATAAATGTCAATGAAAACAGATTGAACAAAGGTCATAGAAAGAACAGGATAACCTTTAACATAAAGAGTTATTCTGTTTGAAAACACATCTGGATTTCCTGACTGTGAAGCTTTACAATAAACTTGTATGGTTATGGTCAGAGACTTGCTGTACATGTCAATGTTTTAGATACACCATTTGTCACTTCTAGTGTTCCTGATAGTATTGTGTTGCTGTCTTTTAATGTTACATTAGCTACCTTTACTGAAATTTGCAAAATAAATATAAAACAACCATGTTATTGAACTATGTGATTATTAATACTTTTACTGAAATATATGAGCAACTATAACCAAATATAACATATAATAATCAAACTAGAAGTGAAATAAAAATGGTGAGGTTAATGGTACGAAGACCATTTTTTACACTTTATAAGAAAAAGAGGTTAACTCAACAAAGTTAACAGTATTCTGTCTATTAAACAATTGGCGATATTTCCATAACAAATGTTTCACTTTTGTTTATTTCAATGCTAACAAGTTGTAAAAATAGCAATATCATATAACACTTTACATGTTTAGTTGTACAGTTAATGGGTTTACTTCCCTTTACTTGATATTCATTAATGCTATGGGATGCCTCTCTGATACCCGAGCATTTCTCAATTGAGCTTTGGTCTTAACAACATGTATTAAATTGTTATAATAAGTAGGAGAATAGTTTGAATCTTGTTATAATCTACAACATAACACAAGTAAATAATTAGCAGCTTACTGTCTTATAAATAACTGGTCTTTAAACGTAAATATCTAAGAAACATCTTATTAATCGTTTAATCTTGTAACATAATTATATAACTGGAATGATGAAAAAAACTCATTTTTTTAACATTCGTTTCTCGATTTAAGTGATTGCTATCATACATTACAACTAAAAAGCTGTCCCTACCTTTTACATATAGTGACACATATTTTGAAGACACAGCTTGACTTTCAGTCTGTATATTAAAAGCTTTACAGTAAACTTGTTTCTGATTATCAGAGTATTCTGGTGTGAATGTTAAGCTTGAAATTGTAGTAGTTTCTCTTTTCTGCTCCTGGCCTCGAAAATACCAGATGATAGTTGCTGTTGGTCTGCTTACACTAGATGAGCATGTCAATGTATGAGATTCCTCACTGTTTACTTCCAATGAATTTGATGGAATTGAACGACCATCTTTCAATGTCACTGTTGTAACACGTACTGAAGCATGATGGGATACACAAAGACTTTATACAATTTTTCAGAGTATGCCTTCTAAAGTATATAAAAGAACAGTGAATATTTTCTCAACTTATCACATCAGACTGATTTTCAGAAATATGTGAGGCTTGGGTATAGCAAGCATTCTATCTGATCACTTATAATAATAAATGTAGTATAGGGATAAAAAAAATAAATGAGAACAGATATTTTCAGGAATTTAATGAAAATCAATGACCCACTGGGCGGGTCCATATTTGATTCCAGGGCTTTTATTTGAACAAACTTGGTAGACGCTCACCCGAAGATGTTTCATGCTAAATATCTAAGCTCTAGCTCTTTGGGGTTTTTAAAAGAAAATTTCATTTTGGTTTTTACTATATACATATGAAAAGAGCGATCTGTCATAATATGTGTCGCATCATGATAGCAATGACCTAGCCGATAAATCATTCAGTCAAAAAAAAAAAAAAAAAAAAAAAAAAAAAAACATGTAATATGCACAAGTATTTGAGCTACTGATCAATAATTTAAATGTTTCATTGAAATTTCAGTGGTTGTATAAGAGAAGTAGTCCAAACAAACTTTAATGTTAACAAGACGGGAATAATTTTTAGACCGCTAGTGATATTCGAACATCAACCTATGCGCTTCATATTTGAAGGAGAAAGATGTATGCATCGATGACATGTGCGCAACACATTGTCTTTATACACAAGGCAAAATCTTGACATTGCTTTGTCTTAGGTGACCTTGACTTCTGGCTAAGTAACCTGGTTTATGTGCATGAAACAAATTATCGTTTCTAAAAAAACTCAATTCATGTTATTTGGAAATTCATCCATGCACGAAGAGGTTATACCACGGACAGATCTGGATGCACGCACGCACTTATAAACACTGAACATCCATTTTGACAACAATGTGGAGCTCAGCGCAAGCGAGCTCGACAAAAGTCCATTGACCACTTAGCACAATACTTCAAATCATAAGCAAAATACAGTGCGCAGAAACACATATTGATATTTTAGTTGACTATTTTTGACAATGACTTTCATTTTGCGCAAGTCATCCTAACTCACTATGGAGAACATTTATTCTAAGTAATATTCAAAAACAACCATGTAAATATAAGTAATACTCGCAAATTAATGTTTTATTTTGTTATTTTACATTTGACCCCCATATATGACATTTACCTTTGCCATTGACACCTGAATTTTTGCGTGATACTCCGCCTTACTATAGAGAACATGTGTCCAAAATTTTGTTACAATCCCTCCATACAAGTTACATTCCGGGCACAGTCTTTGTGAAGACCACCAATTGTGACCTTGACCTTTGAGCGGCGTACCTGGGTGTCATGTGCGACACCATTCCATCTTGGTGAACATATGTACAAAATAATTTTATAATCCTTCAAAGAATGAGCAAGATATAGACCGGAATTTTTTTTAATATTTGTGTGTGACCTTTGACATCTTGTTCATTTTGCGCTCAACATTTAGAATATGTTTTACGTTATATTAATATCCAAACATGCATCTAGAAGTTATACTAGCAAATAAATATTTTACTTTGATATTTAACCTTTAACCTCTAAGTGTTAACAGGCCGCAGGCGCCTGTATATTTTGCGCGACTCTCTGCATCTCTATTTGTCCCAAGTTATAGTTAAATCCTTCCATGCATGTATAAGTTACGACCGGACACGGGTTTTCGTTGACTCCCAATTATGACCTTGAACTTTGAGTTGCGGACCTGGGTGTTGTGTGCAACACACCACCCAATGATGGTGACAATTTGTACCAAATTATTTTGAAATCCTTCAAGAATAAGCAAGAAATAGACCGGACAAATCTGGACGAACGCATGGACGCACATACACAGAACTTTACGCCAAAGTGGTGACTAAGTCGAGCTCACCGCAAAGGGCCATAACTCCGACAGTTAACAATGAACCACATTGCCAATAGCATGCACAACTAGACTTAGTATTGATAATTTCTGTAAAGTTTAGATTGAGATTTCATCAGCAGTTTCTGATGAGGATTCCGGAAAAGTTTCTATGAAGCTGACAAAACAGAAAAGCACATTTGTATTCAATGGTCATAACTCGGCCAAAAATTATTCAACCAGAAAACGTATGTTATATGCTAAGAATTTGAGCTACAGATCAATCCTGTAAAGTTTCATTGAAATTGCAAAAGTTGCATAAAAGGAGTAGTTCATACAAACTTTAAAATTAAATTCATTAAAGGGCCATTACTCTGATAACAAATCATTGAACCGGAAAGTGCCGACGATATGCACAACTAGACTTGGTACTGATTGTTCCTTTCAAGTTTGCATGAAATTGGATACGTAGTTCCGGACAAGTTTTGTAATGGATTGACGGGCAGCTGGATAGACAGAAAAACAAAGGAGAAGTGATCCCTTTATGTCACTTCTACTCTCGACAAAAAATCAATGACCCCCTGGTTAGGGCATATTTTTACCCCAGGGCTTTTATTTGATCAAATCACTAGAAGATGTTTCATGCTAAATACCTAAGCTCTAGCTGTATAGTGGCTGATTTGTGCCATTTGTGTTTTTGCCCCGCGACCCGGCCAAGCGAAAAGTCCAGAATTAATGAGTTTAAATGACAGGAGTACAAATAAGCCACCATTTTTTTTTACTTCTAAAAGAAGATTTATTTTGTTATTACTATATACACATAAGGAATAGCAATGACCAACTTGGGTGGGGCAAATTTCGACCACAGAACTTTCATTTAAACAAACTTAGAAGACATGTAGACATTCATTTCCATGCCAAATATCTAAGTTCTAGCTCTTTGGGTTTTTATAAGAAGATTTTTTGTCTTTCGGTTGCCATAAAATTCTGCATATAATCATTTTCTTTGAAAAATGTTTTAAGGTGATTTCTTAAGAAACATTTTTGTGAAGTTTAAATGAAATTGGCTGAGCAGTTTATGAGGAGATGTCGTTTAAAGTTAAAACGTACGTAGGGACGGACGACGAACGGACAGCTGATTATTCAGAATTGGGATGAAGTTCAGAAAAGATTGACATTCTGGAAATCGCTGAAAACTAGACAATCATGTTAACATAATAAGTAGAACATTTACCTGCAAATCTGACATCTACAGATGTTTGTGTATAAATTTGATTCCCAGTTTTTGATATGGCACCACACTGAAACTTCACACTGGTATCTGTATTGTCAGTAAACTGTGTGTTTCTTGGTAGAGTTAATGTTGATTTCTCAGAGTCAGTACAAACACCAGTTCTATCTGTCACAGGCGGTGTTGGTGACCATGTTTGACGTGATCCACTAGTCTATAAATGTAATTTATAATTTATTACATTGATACTAATTTTTGGTGACTAAACAACATATGATTAAAGTGAATGTCTTGAAAAACAATGCATAAATTATATTTTAACAACGTTGCTATCTAACTGCATATACTTGAAAACATCACATATCTCATAATGCATTGGTAAGTAATCAAAATTACCTTGGTAAAATACCATGTAAAGTTTGGTGAAGGATAGGCACATCCTGTGCTACATTTTAAGGCCACTGCATTTTGAACGAGGTCTTGGTCCTGGTTTGGTGAATTATCATACTGAAGTGATGGTGTAATTGCTGGAATTAATAAAATGAAATTTAACTTTGAAAGGTAATTAGTTATTAATCAAATGTCTAGTATCAGTCACTTTTTTGTTGCATTTACAATGACTGAAATAATGCTAATAGTATTTGATTTTACATTTAAGATCAATAATAGACAAAAAATATCGGTTCCATTTGTTTAACAGTCATAACCATTTATTTATATCATATCCACATACTGCCAGTTTTTAATCACAACCACTTTTCAATCATTCCGAGAATTTCTTTGCTTTTGACCTTATTTGTTATGTAACCAAAATTTAAGCAAATCCTGTGTTTACCTTGACTACATTTATCTGCAGCAATGTCAAATATGGCGATGAAAACAAAATACCAGTATTTTAGTTCCAAATATATAAAATAAACATTATACACAAATCCTTAATTAACTAAGTTGCAAATCGCAATTATTTTCTAAAAATATTTGATTTACAGTTGGACTACTGTTTCACTATCATTAAGTCATAATGTATACGGCACTTTAAAAGCTTTACTTTTAATATGTACATATTTTACCGCACAATTCTAAGCTGGAAGGCAAAACGTCAGTAAAGTAACAGTCACTTCACAAAGGAAAAACATTTCTCTGATAACTTTTCAGTAAGCTGTCACTAGAATGGGGTCATATAGACCCTAAGATCCTTAAAATTTCACAAAAACATGTAGTTTTTTTTATACAAATTGAGATGCACATCCATACCAAAGCAGTGACAGCTTTACTACTGCAAACATATATTAAGATTGAAAAATGGCATTATAAATAGGTTAAAATTGTTTATTATCATTTATATGAAATTGAAATTTCTTCAAGATACATAACATGTTATATTTTGACATTGTATGACAACTTTTGTGTGGTACAGTATTTATTTTGTTAAGTGATTGAAAAGTGCCTTCGATACATAATAATAATTCAAGTAATATTTTTTTAAAAAAAAACTAAAATTATGATATTTGCAGAATCAGAATTGTAAGAGAATTTTTATATAATTTCACTGACAGTTATTGTAGAAAAATCTGTTAGCCGATCGGAAAGTGGCAGTACGTGGATATCTGTAGTAAACATCAGAATTTAGCATCCATGTAAATTTAACTTCTTATATTCACTTTAAAATATAGGTTTTATTGTTTTAATAGTTTTAGCATATTGGCATATTGGTAGTTAGAAAGAAAATATGTCTTTAAAATTGAGTAATATTATTCTATTTCTTTAAACAAGAAGGCCATGATTGCTCTGAAATCGCTCACCTGTATATAGGCCCCTGGACCAAGGCCAATCTTAAACCAGGGGCTTTAATTTGAACAAACTTGGTAGATTTTTTAAGTTTTTACTATATACATATCAGGAAAAACAATGACCCCATCCCCTTGGAGGGGCCAATTCTGACACCAGGGCTTTTATTTGAACAAAGTTGGTAGACACTCACTAGAAGATATTTCATGCTTAGTATCTTAACCTTAACTCTTTGGTTTTTTGATAAGAAGATTTTTTAAGTTTTCACTATACACATATAAGAAAAATCAATGACCCCCGGGCGGGGCCAATTGTAATTCAATGGCCCTTATTTGAACAAACATGGTAGACACCCATTAGAAGATGTTTCATGCTAAATATCTTAGCTCTTGGTCTTTGGGGTTTTCAAAAGAAGATTTTTTAAGTTCTTACTATTTACATAAAGGGAAAACAATGAACCCCAGGGGCGGAGCCAATTTTAAACCCAGGCCCTTTTTTAACCAGATATCCACAAGAAGATTTTTCATGCTTAATATCTAAGCTCTTGCTATTTTGGTTTTTCAAAGAGGATTTTTTAAGTCTTTACTATATACAAATAAGGAATATCAATGACCCCCTGGGGGCAAATTTTTATCCCAGGGCTTTTATTTGAACAAACTTGGAAGACACTGACAAGACAATGTTTTATACCAATTATTAAAGCTCTAGCTTTTACGGATTTCTAAAAGAAGATATTTTAAGTTTTTTCTTTCGGTTGCCATGGCAACCAGAGTTCTGCTTGGAATTAAATTATTTGAACAATTTTTAATGTTGACTACCAAAGAAACATTCCTGTGAAGTTTGAATGAAATCGGCTGAGCGGTTAATGAGGAGATGTACTTTAAAGTAAAAGTTTACGGACGGACCGACGCCGAACTAAAAGCGATCACAAAAGCACACCATGTCACTTTGTGACAGGTGAGCTAAAAGTAAATAAGATGAAATCATTAAATAAAGAAATAAATAAATAAATTTAAAGAGTGTTATCAAAATAGATATTTCTAATTACTGAATAATAGAAAATCTTTTGAAACTATTTACAACTTTCAAATGATGCATACTGTATACTATAAGTTGCAGGTATTTTCTCTGAGTGTTGAGGTTACATGTCCAATATTTCTGGTCTTCTGATCTATTGAGATTTGTGACTGTAACAGTAATACCACTGCTGCTAGTGCTTAATGTATGTCTTGGTATACTTCCTATACACTGTGACGGTGTACATTGTGCTACTGCTGGAGAAAGAGAATCGTCTTGAGAAGGAATGGAGTCTGTCTTATAAACCCTGATTATATCATTATTGACAAACTGTAACACTTCACATATAACCTGTATATTGCCTCCTTTTACAGGGACCTTGTTGTCTTTGATAAAGATTTGCTCTACAGTTCCTGCAACGTAAAAAGATTTGTTGTTTTTCTAGTACATATACATAGATTTTACGAAGTTGTTGTTGTATAGTTGTTACACCATCATATATATAGATCTAATTGTTAAAAATGTAATATATGTTACAGCAATGTCACTAAAATGGTCAGAATTTAAAAAAGGGTCACAAAGATGTGACAGGGGGTTGTTACATAGTTGCTACAGGATTGTTAAAACATTTTTAGGCCACATGTCAAAATTATCTAGGTCCTTGGCATCGTAGTGTCACAAAATAAAACTTAAATGAATTTTCCTACATAAATCCTATACAAATCAAGTGAGCTCCGGGACAGGGTCAATATTAATCCAAACTCATGATTTATATAAATTCGTACTTTGTAGAGATCCACAGGGCTATGTATTACCTCTAGACAGTATAGTTTCACAAGAAAAAGAAATAAATATGTTTTCCTTTATAATATCTATATAAATCAAGTGGCCCCTGGGCGGGGGCAAATTTTGTTTGAGAAAGTCAAACATGGGTTCTGTAAGTCGTCTCATAATATCAATATTATTAACATTTCTGTCGAAAAGTTACGATTTCCTTCCATCGGTTCAAGTGATACAGAACGGACATGAAATATTTTAATTCATACATAAATACTAAGTGTGACCTTTGACCTTGATTTTAGGAAGGTCAAACGTGCACATCGTTCAATGTGGTTAACATTTTCGCCAAGTAGTTTCAATTGTATTCCACCAGTTCAAAAATACAGACAGGAAAAATACATTTTTGGTATCCCAAATACCTTTCACATGTATGCTATGGATTTGCACATTTTTACACAGGATGAATAATTCATCTATTGATATACTTGAACAGTGAAAGTTTACATGACAATGTGTTTTCTCTGTAATTACTCATGGCGGAAAAAGTATTTAGTGAGTAAAGTGCCTTCCCACAGGCGTATGATAAATCTATTTAGCAACATTGTGAATTATTTTTGCTGCATGTGTTATATCTCATAATTGCTGCAATATTCCATATATCAATCAATAAGATTAGCCAGAATCCAGCCGACAGAAAAAAATACAATAAAACCCATGCAAAAGACCTTTGCTTTATTCCAATACCTCTGGGTGTCCCGGCCTCAATTCCACAGAACGCCAAATGGTGGAATTGTTCAGGGGGTTGACCGTGTGTCCGCTGGTATAGTGGTGTCTATTTGGAATTCTCTTGTATTTTGCAGACATTGAGCCTAAAATCGTACTATGAATCATATTTTGCCATTTCCGGATGGCCTCTATAAACACTTGCCTCAATTCCGCAGAACTTATTCTTGTGGAATGATTAAAGGGTCTAACCGTGTGTCCGCTGGTATAGGTGTGTCTGTCGGAAATACTCTGGTATCGTGCCTCTTTATGTACAAAATACATTTTCAATTACGCCATGTTAACCTTCGTTTAACCTTTTTCGATTCAGTAGAATTGAACCTTGGTAAAATAGAATTCGCCTAAACACGAGATGACGATATTTTACAAATGATATTTTCATTCATTCAGCTATTTTCGTACCATATAATTTAAAAGCTTTCTTTCTCAAACACATAAAAGAGCAATGAAATATCACGAAAAGAGGCTGTACCGCAACTCATTGTTTTCATTCTTCAATTTCTCCCGAATAGCTTTAGAGCAAATTTCCAAATCCATATGCAGTCATATATGACAGGTTCGCATTCAAATTATCTATAAAGGAACACCGTGTTATTTTTCTTAATTATTTAAACTGATACTTTAAATATAACATCAACTAATATTAAGAAGCTGCAATATTAAATTTATTTTCAGATATTTTACTTACTTGTAAAGTTGATCACTGGCCAGTTCGAAACTAATACTCTTTACCATGTTGAACTGTAGCACAAATACTATGGTATTAAAAGGGAGACAGCTTTTTACCTTATACTAAGATATGGATCTCTTTAATTCTATTTGATTCTTGTATTTTTTTTATTTTTCCATTATAGTTTATTAATGTTGCTCTTTTCTTCGACAGAATCTTATGAACCACATACATTTTAGCTCGACTATTTGATAATAATACGTAGAACTATACTAGTCACCTAAGCGTCTGTGTTGGCGTAACACCACACCACTGATGTTAAAGTTTTTTGTAATACCTGAAATATTTTCAAAGTCCATTGACAGAAGGAAATAACTCTATCAAGCATTTTAACAGAATTATGCCCTTTTTCGACTTAGAACTTACGTTAAAGATTTTGTAACACCTCAAATATGTTCAAAGTCCATTGACATATGGCTTTGAAACTTTGGACACTTGTTCAAAATTATGACCCAAACCTATAGACAGGAGGAAATAACTCTATCAAGCATTTTCACAAAATAATGTCCCTGTTTCAACAATTTACAATAAAGTTTTTGTAACACCTCAAATAGTTTCAAAGTCCATTGACATATTAATTTAATTATGCCTTTGACACTTTGACACATGTCATCAACATCTAATTTAAGCCCCTTTTTCGACTTGGAATTTACGTTAAAGTTTGCGTACCACCTCAAATATTTTCAAAATTCATTTACATATGGCTTTGAAACTTTTCACATTCATTCATCATCATGCCTCAATGTGTACACAGGAGGAGGTAACTCCAACAAGCATTTTGACAGAATTATGTCCCTTTTTTCGACTTAGAATTTATGTTAACATTTTTGTAACACCTCAAATATTTACAAAGTCAATTGACATATGGCTTTGAAACTTTGCACACTTATTCACCATCATGCCCTGATGTGAACAAATGAGGATGTAACTCTATCAGGTATTTTGACAGAATTCTGTCCCTTTTACGACTTAGAATTTGCGTTTAAGTTTGCATACCACCTCAGATATTTTCATATTCCACTAACATCTGGCTTTAAAATAAGTGGCAATTTTATACACTTCTTTGAGAGCATAAATTAGGGCTCTCTCCAAGTCCTATAACTGTAAGATTGATTTAAAGAAATAAATTGCCCTTTTGTTAACTGTTTCACTATCTTTATAGCTCTTTTGCTATCAATCACTAAGAATAGTCGAGCGTGCGGACTCCTACCGACAAGTCTTGAAGATCTTATAAATAATACATCAACAACCATGTACACGTTTAATATATATTTTAACGATATTTAAATATTAATTGATTATACTGATCATATTGATTCTATGCGATAATGATCGCCTTTTCTATAGACCAATGACACTTATACTAACGAAATTTAACAATTTCCACTCTTAATATCTGTATGCTGAGTGCTCCTCATGCAATAATTATCGCATGAGAGAAAGCGAAATTTAAACATGCGGAATTTATTATATAGAGGCGATAATTATCGAGTGTTTAATTTTGCTAGTCTCTTGTCCGATAATTAGCGACCATAAATGCGATATTTATGGCGTGAAAAACACACAACATATGTAAATTAAGAAGATAATTTTCGAAACGAGCTTTTCCAATTTCGCTAGCATAGTTTGTCCTGTTACTAGCGAGATTTGTGGACGTATTTTTGTTATGTGGACATCTTAATCGCAACTTTTCGGCCCTTTATAGTATGAATACACAGAACGGAAGTGGTATTTTACCAATCTAAGGTTAGCACGTAAACACGTCAACAATACGTAATTTAATGCTGGGAGTTATTGACACGTTTTCTTTCCATATACATGTATCAATTAAAAGTCCACGTTATATCAAGTAAAAGTCCAACTAAAATAAGAAAGTTCATAGATATAAAAGAAAACAATAAATAATTTATATATCTATTTTTTTAGTTAAAAATCCGGAAGTACGAAATGCCAAACTGTTGACATTAAGTCGGTTTGTTTAAAATTCTACGTCTTGGGCGTATTTAAATAAAATATGGTTGTCAGACATATTTTCAATCATAATTGTACCGAAACAGACTTTATCTTCGTTTAAATGTCAAATATATACATTCGTTTTACACTCTCTGTTTCGTTCGAGACTTTTCAGAGTATGCACTTTAAAGTGTTAAAACTATTAACAGAATTCAAAAGCTGATAGAAATGAGAACGTAAGCTTTTAAAACAAGTCCGTTAAAGTGGGCGGGGATTATTTCTGATATCAAAAATAATTGTCATATACTAATATAGACTCACGCGATGACGCATTCTTTTAATGTAACAGGCAAGTGTTTTTGGTCGGTAATCATAGCGGTTGCGAGATGAAAGGGTCTTTGACTTTCTGCATGAAATTGAGAAAAAAATACTCACCAGCATTCATACACACAATTAATCCACTTATAAACGTGTAAAGAATAATAACTTCAGGGATTTTGAAAAAAAT
>NW_026856549.1:0-27892 GCF_026571515.1 Ruditapes philippinarum
GTATTTAGGGATCGCTTTGCACAATTTTATACGTGTTTATCATAAACCAAAATTAGGCAAAGTGACGTCCCATGTCAAAATGTACTGAAATGTTTGCATAAATGGCAATGAATTACATTGTGTGCCTGTAATAAGTACGAAGAGTTTGGGCTCCAATCTCACTAGGTGTTTCCCGTGAAACATAAAACAAAATTCAGTCATTAACGTGCCAACAGTTGACGACCATTTTTTTTATCCAGCGCTTCTGCGACGAATACTCAACCGCCGCTGCGATGGACCCACCGCTTTTTCGAAAGCTATGGCCAGTGTGATAAAGAATCAGCTAATGTTACCTTTTGTATCAATGATGTAGCCTACATGTATTTATGTAAAGAATAGTTGCAATAAAATATTATCAAACTAAGCCAAAGGAAATGCAGTTCTGACCTGTTTGGGATCTACTTGCAGGTTCAAGTAAGTGTATTATATGACATTCATTTTCCAACATTGTAGCCATCGCCCTAAATGCTAGTGAAATTAATGTTAATATTAAATATGAACAGACAGTCGCCTGGTACACGTGTCACCTATTTAATATAATACAAGAAATGGTTCAACGTTATGAAATCAGCGACTTGCGTCGGGTAGACCATAGTTATTATAATGTTTGATATGAGCCGCGTCACGACAAAACCAACATAATGGGTTTGCGACTAGCATGGATCCAGACCAGCCTGCGCATCCACGCAGTCTGATCAGGATCCATGCTGTTCGCTATCAGTTTCTCTATTTGTTGTAGGGTTGGTAAGCGAACAGCATGGATCCTGATCAGACTGCGCGGATGCGCAGGCTGGTCTTGATCCATGCTGGTCGCAAACCAATTATGTTAGTTTTGTCGTGACGCGGCTCATATGTAGTTTTTTAAATGATTTTATTTGTTTACAATTTATTTTGTAAGAATATGCTGGACATATTCAGATTCATTATATATTTTATATACAACAGATTTAACAAGGTTGATCATATAACATTTACAATTAAAGTCTACGTTATTTTGGATCATCCCTCGTATACTGACATAGAATATCATATTGTATTCAATTGTTAACAAGGTAATATTCCACCAACCTACTTATCATTCTTGTTGGGCGATTCATAGGCCTATAAATATTGCAATACTTAAGAATTTAGGATACATTTCAATATATGAAAGGTAATTTATATGTAAGTGGCATTTGTTTGAAATATTGTGAGAATATCAACGAGGACTATATGAACCATCCAAAGAGCACATTTATGTTATTTTCCTTTTAATTTCGTTCATTCACCTTCAATAAAGTGCGATACATAAATTTAAACGAAACAAACAGAATTATTATTTCTAGTATGTCCCTACAAAATTGAACATTTCTTTTTAATTAAACATGAAAGCACAACCATCTAGATTAATAAAGACGAGGAAGAAGCTTTAATATTTTAACAATTACAAATACACAATTGACAAAGCCTTTATAGATCATAGTCACGTCGTGTTTGGTATAAATAACAAAGTATATAACCCGCGCCATGACAAAACCAACATAATGGGTTTGCGACCAGCATGGATCCAGACCAGCCTGCGCATCCGCGCAGTCTGATCAGGATCCATGCTGGTCGCTATCAGTTTCTCTACTTGTTATAGGGTTTGTAAGCGAAAAGCATGGATCCTGATCTGACTGCGCGGATGCGCAGGCTGGTCTGGATCTATGCTGGTCGCAAACCCACTATGTTGGTTTTGCCGTGACGCGGCTCATAATATTATGTAAAAATAGTACGAAAACACTACTCTTACAAGCTTTGAAAACATTTTACTCGTACTTACTTCTCTTGCATTTCAAACATGTCAAAAACGTCTCGTCTATCCTGTAATTATCTCTTGTCCTTTTTATAGATGAGCAATCTTTTATAACACTTTCCTAAATGGTTATAAAAGTTTTTAACTTAGTATAAATGTTATTTTGCATTTTCTTATTTTATTTTTTTTATTATTTTTTTTTGTGTATTATTTGTATAAAACAATTCTCTACAATGTCAGTTTATACTATATAACCAAAATTTTGTTGTGCGTCATAAAACCAAACAAACTATACTTTATAGTGATATATGTTAATAGTTTTATAGAAAACTGCAACATGCGTATAGCATATGTTCTTTTCTGTGGACGAAATATGTTCATGCTATTTAATTTTCAATAAAACAATATTTTCTCCTGGACTGGCGGATTGAATAACACATCACCCATAAGTCAAGAATACTTGTAGGTATCTAGAAAATAATGCTATATGACAAATATCTAACCTTTATGCCTTTTAATTTCATACGAAAACAAATTGAACAGTTGTATTCATATTTAATATTAAAAAGGTGCGACTCGTGTTAGCCTTTTTAACAGCCATTGTCCAATTTTAGCAATACATCGTGTCAAAGAAACATTTGAGCCGCGTCACGACAAAACCAACATAATGGGTTTGCGACCAGCATGGATCCAGACCAGTCTGCGCATCCGCGCAGTCTGATCAGGATCCATGCTGTTCGCTTACAGACCCTATAAAAAGTAAAGAAACTGATAGCGAACAGCATGGATCCGGATCAGACTGCGCGGATACGCAGGCTGGTCTGGATCCATGCTGGTCGCAAACCCATTATGTTGGTTTTGTCGTGACGCGGCTCATTTGAAAAAAAAAACAACAACAAAACACGCACGCACCCCAGCACACTATTCTCGTCGTCTTTTCCTACTTTGTAGAGCTACTTTCCTCGGCCTTAGTCAGGACACCGGCAGCTGGTCCGCAGTACAAGTTCTGATATTATTGCGCCGTCCCAAGTGTTCAAATCTTCTGCCGATGCCGTCTGCCTTCTCAGCGACGAGGTGAAGTGAGAAGTGACTTGCGTCTATATTAAAGCTTTTAAATATGATTAATTGTAGTCATCGTTTCTGCGTTTTTGCCCTATGCAGAATGCGCATGCGCGAAATGCAACATTCGATACTAGGGAAAAAAGTATTGTAAAAAAAGGTCTATATCACTATATGTTTTATGCATGTAAATTGACATATGTTTATATGTGTTACATGTATGGAAAAGGTACACAAGTATATGTCCTTATTGTTAAATACACTTGTTCTATTCTGTTCTTATGCTTTAAACAGTCGAAAAACATTCAGAATAATATAAACTGCTGTTCTAATTTTTGTGCTGTGTTGCATAGAAATCAAACGTTTCTCTCATTTGATAAAGTAACACAGAAGCTTTACTGTTAAAAATAGACAATACAGGACGAAAATGGAAAAGGGCCGGAAACTGCTTTAAAACAAGTTAAGTTTTTTTTTCAATTTAAAGCTTTTTTCTATTGTATTGATTTTTTTTTTAAATTTTATATCCATTTGAAATTTTATTGCCATTTGAAAATTTAATTTCCATTTTTCAATTCTATTCCCTTGATATTTTCAAATTCAAATTCTTCGCCTTTCTTGTATTACTTTATTGATATGCCAACAGAATCAAACGCTTTTATAAATGAAGACAGATTTCCAATATATTGATTATATATTGTCGTCTGCTTCAATTCCATTTCTCTTTCTGTGGAGGTTCTCAAAACGTTTTTTTCTGCTATTAACCATTGGGGGTAATTTCAACGTTAGAATTATCGTTACCATAACGTCTGGTTAATCACTTTAAATAATATTTTCTTCATTGGTTTATAATAATCTGTAAGAGTTTGAATAACATTGGCATTTAATTTTGGATGTGGTCGGCCTTTACCTTCTGGTAAACATCGGACTTTTCCGTTCCATCTCCGAAAACAGTACTTACCTTTCGTAGAATTGAAAACAAAGTGGTCGGTGTCAAAGAAATGCTTAACATTCAAGAATTTTTCAACATCTTTGAGAGTCCCAGCTGGATGATCATCGAAACTATTTCCATCAAGAATAAGAACTTGAGTTCTTTCAAAAACTTGCAGCCATTGTTTCATATTCTGGACGTACGAGCACAATTTTATGATTTTAGAATTTGGGTCTATTTCAAAAGTAGTTCCGTTGGTTTTCGATATCATTCTTTCAAACGTGTATTCATGCGCGTGATTTGATTTATGCTCTCTCCACATAGCATACAGCGACACAGCAACTTTAACGGGATCTTTAAGTATGATAATTATTTTAGTCGTAGTGTTAATTGTACGAATTCGTTCAGCTACTTTCGGATAGGAAAAATACTGAGCTGTTTTCTCGATAGTTATTTGGTTCTTAAACGTACACGGCATTATACTTTGGTACCATCTGATGCCCCTAGAAACATAGAACTTGTTGAAGAATTGTACATCTGTGCGAATGTTACTTGACGAAATCTGAGGGTGTTCATTTAAAAATTCTACCAGAGCACCAGTGCCGGACTTGAGATGACCTGCAATAATAGCCTGTGGTAGTTGCTTTTTACATTTTCCACGCTGAGCGTTTGCTGTCAGTTTTGCTCTTGGAAAAGCTTTTTCACTTTCGGTTTTATCTGGATAAGATAAAATAGAACAAATCAGACTGTTACAAATGTTTGGTTAAAATGAAGACTAAAACCCAAAACCAGAAAAAAAAGTTATAGAAATTGACAACAGATATTTCTTTTTATAACTGATGATATTGTTGTTTTTAGTGACAGTTATTCTTTTCTTTCATTTCTTGTATATTTGCTATGATTGTTAATCACCTTACTAATGAAACTGGAGCTTCCTTTCCACTGGTTTTGTGCGAATGAAAAGAAAGTAATGTTATTAAAGTTATCCTTCCAAATGAACTATTTCTCCTACAAAAATGATAATATACATGTATGTTGATATGATTTGAGAAAAGAGGTAAGTGATCCATGGTATCTTTTACCCAATGAAGAAATGCGTTAATTATTGCTTTAAAAACATATAATAATACATCGATTTTTTGTTAGTGCTAAAATATCTTATTAAAATGAATAAGTATAGGTTAAAGTTTATAAGTACATACGACCAATTTATCTTTGTAAATACGTACTAATAAATTCAACCGGCTTAGTGTTTTAAATTATTTCTATAAACAGTCGATTTAATAGACTGATTAACAGTTTGCTGATTTACCAAAGTAAATGTGTTACGATTCATCTGAAATAGTGCAATCCTATTGGACAAAAATAATTTCAAACACTAAGGCATATTACAACAAATACAAACTTAAGGTCATCCGGAAATGAATGAGAGTTAATTTGTAACTTTTGATTAAAATAACATAAAGCCGGAAAACTTGGCACATAAATTAATTTTCTCTTTTCGCGAATGCGCATACGTTAATAAACATCGTGACGGTACGTCATTTTGATGATATTTAATATTTTATCCGCAGTAGTTTAATATCGTGGTAAAAAATTCAAGCCACGGCAAAAATCAAATTATTTATGCCGGAGCAGCGGCATAAATCATATTTATGTTGTGCCAGAGCTAAATTAATTACACCGCGGTTAAATTAAATTAATTTTGGATACGATGGCCAACGTACAGGCCGCCCTAGTCCGGTGTTGTTAGGGTAACTTTGGGACGAGTACGAGCGGTATCAGTGGGAAGTTCTTATACACCCGCCATATTCGCCGGACTTAAGTCCTCCCGACTACGACCTGTTCCCAAAACTTAAATAACCATCCCGATATGACGATTTGAATGAACTATATATGTCGCCTTGAACGCGGTCGTTACGGACATCAAAAATTGTTGCCTAGCAACAGGAGTTCGGGATCTGCCAAAAAGATGGGAGTCGACCATAGCATCCGCGGCAGAGTATATTTAGGGACTTTGTGTAACAATTGTATTTTTTACGTAATTTAGCAGGTCTCATTCATTTCTTGATGACTCATGTATATATACTTACATACTATTTTATGCTGTATTTCAGATGTTTCATCAGATGATATAGAAACTTGGATTTGTCCAACAAGACTAAGTAGAAAATAGACCGCTGCAATCACACAGCAAGCTAGTAAAACAATCTTCGGTAATTTTGACATTTCAAACCATTGCCCCCTCTCCATCGTCCTGAAATCGAAGTACATATTGTAATAAATTGGTATTATTGTTATAACGCTACTTGAATGGGGCCGGGAATTCAAATATAAAATTCCCAAATCAAAAGTTTTATTTAAAACACAACTTTATTTTTACTCAAAAATTTAAACATTTGCATCTAAAAAAAATAATTACCTGTACTTTTTAAAATAAGTTTTTAGGAAGACCAATATCTAATACAACTTTACTAAAAGGTAGTTAAAATGGTTAAAAATAAATTTTTCATTCAAAACAGTGGTTTAAAGTGCAATTATAAACAACTGCTTGTTCAATGTATGATCGGAATATATTTCACCGAGTACATGAGTAAGCACCAAAAAGATTTTTTCACGAGTGGCGCAGCTAACACTAAATTAAACAAATTTTCTTTAATACTAAATGAAAAGCGCTTTCAAACAGTGAAATAACAGTTTTATATTTCCCTGATGTATTTCTTTAAACCGCCGAAAAGCATGTAATAAAACAATAGCATTATGTATGTCATGACATTGTTGATGATAAAACGATGATGATGAAGTAAATGATGATGACGTTGATGATGGTGATCATGATAACTGCGATGAAAAAAAAAAGAAATAATGATTGTGATGTAACAAACGCGTACTTTAATGATGCCATAATAATAATAATAAAAAAAAATGATGATGATTTATTATGATGATAATGATGTGAAGGCGAAGGCGATGACGTTGGTGATAATGAGTATGATGATGAAACACTTCTATCAAGAAAATGACCACATGTATTACACATTAATAATATCTGTCATATTTTGCGGTTCGGATCGGAATATCCGTCCCGATGTGACCCACCCATTGGGCGGTAACGAGGCTTGCCGAGTTACCGCCCATGGACGTTGACCGAGGGAC
This sequence comes from Ruditapes philippinarum, assembly GCF_026571515.1. NCBI lineage: Eukaryota > Metazoa > Mollusca > Bivalvia > Venerida > Veneridae > Ruditapes > Ruditapes philippinarum. The sequence continues at coordinate 6,957 of NW_026856549.1, forward strand.
GGATATTCCGATTCGAACCGCAAACATATGTCAGATATTTTTTCTTGCATATTCTACCATATTCCATATTTTAAATTCTTTATCTTTAATTTAAATGGAAATTTATATCATTACAATCGTAACTACTTTCTTACAACAGCGTATGAATTACAACTTCATTCATAACGGTAAAATGACTTCATCCTAAGCATGCCATTGTACAGCACGCGACTCATCTGGCACCCCCATGCCAGATGAAATTTCCGGCATGGGTGAAACTCACGGAAACGCCAGTCTGATATGCAAGAAAATATATTACTAATAATATCTGTCATATGTTGCGGTTCGGATCGGAATATCCGTCCCGAGGTGACCCGCCCATCGGGCGGTAACGAGGCTTGCCGAGTTACCGCCCATGGGCGGGTTACCGAGGGACGGATATTCAGATCCGAACCGCTAACATATGTCAGATATTTTTTCTTGCATATTCTACCATGTTCCATTATATTTTAAATTCTTTATCTTTATTTTCAATGGAAATTTATATCATTACAACCGTAACTACTTTCTTTCAACAGCGTATGAAATTACAACTTCATTCATAACGGTAAAATGACGTCGTCCTAAGCGTGCCATTGTACAGCACGCGACTCATCTGGCACCCCCCCATGCCAGATGGAATTTCTGGCATGGGTAAAACTAACGAAAACGCCAGTTTGACATGCAAGAACAGAATTTCCGTGTTGTCTATGTTATTATAATCATGATGTATTTATTTCTATTTCACAACTTATAAAATATAACCAATGCAGCAATTGCAACACCTGATGTTTCAACAGAAATCACAATGATATGCATCTTACCAATATAGCCTCGTTTTTTATTTCCAAGTGCATATCAAATCCGTATCACATTACATCTAGACTCATTTTCATTTCCAGAGTCCAAATGTTTCATATCAAATCCATATGACCTCTATATTGACTCGTTTTCATTTTATAGAGTTAAAATATCATTATCAAATGCCTATCATACTCCATGTAGCCTCGTTTTCATTTTTTAAGAGCGCAAACATCCATATCAAATCTATACTGTAATTGAAGTATTAATATCTATGTTCTGTCAAAATGTCAAAAAAATATCGGTGTGAAATAAAGCCTAAAAGAGGTCAGTAAACATGGAAACATGAGAACAATAATGATTCTTTAGGACACGTACACAGTTGCAAAACCTATATCAGATTCGGCTAGCGCATCGTCGTCAGATGCGTACTCGTCCAATAAAGTTCAGTATTGTATTCAACAATGTATAAAACATGTAACCTCATAATATTGCACACGTGTAAATATAGCAAGTCTTTTTTCTATCTATGTTTCGTGTCAGTTTATATATGTAAATAAAGTTGAAAAACGGACTATTTTTTAATTTTACCGTTATAGCTTCACGGTGCACTACCCGTCACAATAGATAAGTCAACCTGTTTCGCTTATTTTCGAAGCTGTAACTGTAATAGTTTGTTTCTACCAACGTTATGCATAGATCCCTGACAAACCTAAATATTCTTAATTCCGGAGTTAGTCTATATGCATTCCTGGTAAAGAAAAGTGATTAAGTCATGTGAGGGAAAAAAAGCTTACCAGAGTCCTCATTTGAAATAAACTTATATAAAACTCAACAGGAAAAATAAATGAGCCGTGTCACGACAAAACCAACATAATGCGTTTGCGACCAGCATGGATCCAGACCAGCCTGTGCATCCGCGCAGTCTGATCAGGATCCATGCTGCCGCTTACAAACCCTATTACAAGTAGAGAAACTGATAGCAGACAGCATGGATCCTGATCAGACTGCGCGGATGCGCAGGCTGGTCTGGATCCATGCTGGTCGCAAACCCACTATGTTTGTTTTGTCATGACGCGGCTCATTAATGTTATTAAGTTCGTCACATTCTCGTTTCAAGTAAAAAGAATTCATGAACTCTTTACATAAAAGATTGTATAAAAAGATTTCATGACAAAGCTTATCAGATTCTATAATATACCAATATATATACCTATAATATAATTATATTGAGATTGTCAGATACGACTTTAGGAGCGAAAAGCAACTGAATCTTTTCGCTGAATTACTCGTTTAATTAAATGAGGATATCCGCGGAATACGAAAGACGGTACACTGTAAATGAGGAGAACACCGGACGCGTTCACACTTGTTCAATTTTGGAACATTGTGCGTTTATATTTTTAATGCCTGTGTTCAGAAAAGGAGTTCTATTTACGAGTTGAACACTTATCATTTGAACGTCAGTGTTCAATGGTAGTCCTTCTGACTAGACAACATGAAAGAATTTGAGTTTTTGACTACTTGGGTAAGTTTTTTGGTCAATATATTGTCAGTTGGGGTTACATTTACGCAATTTAACAAGTAATGGTGCTTTAATAATTAAAACATTTTAAAGTGGAACATGATATGAACAGTAGCGTTCATCGAATGTTCTAATTGAGAACGTTTCTAAAAATACATTTGTGACAATTTCTGACGTCATTCAAGTACCACAACAACAACAACAACAAGTAAGCGTTGGCGAAACGCAAGCTGAACACTTTACAGTAACAATGGCTAAAATTGAGAAAAAACGGTATTAACTTTTACTTCTTTAGCATTCTTTTTTATCCATAATTATTTTATTTTTCTGAAAAGAACTAAGTCGTCATATTGTAGTTATTAGTTAACGTGTCTCCTTATATACAAGGAGAAGATCTATGTGATATTGTAGATTTTTTCTGAGTAGAGGTCGGGGTTAGATCTATTTAAATGCAAAGATTAATGAATTATTTAGAAATTATGTATAGATCTTTGTATGATATATTGTGTTGCTTTATATTTTAATAGGATAGCGAGTAAGAAGTGTTGTTTCAAGCAGTGATGAAAGATTTGAACTATAGACTGTAGATCTACAGAAACTGTTCCAGACTTCCATACAGATCTTTAGAGGTTTGTTTCCTTAAACAATATTAGGTTAATAAAAATTTAAATTCTAACATTTCCAAATGAGCTTTTATTGTTAATCAAATCATTTTAAATTCCATAACTGTTACAAAGATGGCCTGACATTGTGTCACAAATAAATTGTGTCGTACAAGAGTCGTAGCTACGGATTCAAATCGACTTTGTGAGAATGTGCATGGCCCTGGTGATGTCAGAATTGTATTAAGATAATCTGACTTGAATGTGGTGTCTGATAAATTGTTAGATAATGCTTAAACATAATATATATATTATATACATGTATGTCAAGCACTTAGGCTGTTATTCTCTATATCAGAACTGTACAGAATGATTTCTATCATAGGAAGCAACTATGAGCCTTTAAATCACAAGCATGTTAATAAATTTCATTAATGTTTTCCAGGATAGTGAAGAATATGATTTTCCTGCTAAATTGGAGACAAATGAAAACACCCCGCACAAACTGATGACATACACTACAGAGGGGAGCAAGTGTCCTTTTGTGTTTCGACATAGAATATTGATTATTGTTTATGTACTCTCGCAGCAGTTTGTATTTGCGAAGAAATTTAGGAAATTATCCTTAATTCTTGTGTTAATATGTTAAGAAGACTGCATTCATGCACACAAGAATATAACACATAAAAATACAACATGTAATAACAATAAGTGAAACAATTTTAGGATATTGAGAGACAGGTTATGTTGCTGTGTGATTACTCGTATTTTTGTGGTCTGAAATGAAACGCAAGATTCATGTTATCATGTACAAACAAATTTCTGAAAAAATTTTGTAAAACAGTATTTAAATTTTTACATTTTGATCATAATTGTTAATCTTAAAATCTTTTCATTTTTTACTTTATAAATGCATATCAGGCTTAGAGTTAGAAAATAATAAGAAATTTGGATAACATTATTCATTTTGTTATTGTGAATAACTAAAGAATAATTAAAAAATCTCAATATGATTCTTTGTTTTATGACTTAGATCTGTTGTTTTATCAGGTGTTCAAATGTTAACATAAGTGTTCATCAGTGCTCTAACTTTTAACATACCTAATTTTGAACATGTTCTATGCGTTCAATATCTGTTGCATCGAAATTGAACGCGTCTGGCATTTAAAAGTAGAACACCTGAGTGTTCATAACATGTTCTATAACGGAATGGTTTGGTGTTAAGATTTTAACGTCAACGTTAAAATTTGAACCCTAGATGTTCATAAGGCGTTAGTATATGAACGGTTGGAGACAAAAGTTGAACACTAGTATTAAGAAATGGAACGCGTCTTGGCGTTCAATATCTGTTGCAAATAGGCGTTCAAGATGTGTTCTATTCTTGAACATTTACATTTACAGTGTAGGGATGAGCTTCATGAGTTCCTGATTTCATCTTTGCGAATTCACTCTTTTAACTTCCTGAGTTCAGGAGTTCACGTTTTCAACATACGAATCCGTGAATTCACGATATCAACTTCATGAATCCAAAAATTCACGATTTCACTTTCAAGAATTCAACTTCATGAATAAATTATTCATGTTTTGAACTGCACAATTTCAACTTAACGAAATAAAGATTTCATCGTCACAATGTTTAAATAGTGAATTCACGAAGTTAACATCGTTAAGTTTAAACATGATCACGCGCAATTAAAAGTCGTGAATTTGTGAAGTTGAAATCGTGAGTCTATGAAGTTTAAATCATGAATTCATTAAGCTGAAATGTTGAAATTGTGAATTCGTGAAGGTGAACCCGAGAATACAAAAAGTTGAAATGTCACCACCGCTCTATCGAATCGGAACCCGCGGGTACTGATTCCGTAGTGTATGCGTAACGAGGACGCCATGGTAACCGAGGATGGAATAATGAATTTCCTTAACGCGCCTAAAATTTTCATTTTATTAAATATACATGTATAGTGTAGAGATTAAACAACAGTAGCATGGTTTAGTACTTAAGATATATATTTTCTTATACTCATATTCATAGAAAAAAATGCATGTTTTATAATTGAACAATTCGTTTTGAATTTCATAAAGTTATTTAAAATATTTTGAACTTGTAAAAACAACGTTACATATAACATTTTCCCTCGACCCTAATATGAAATTTATGATAAAAATCTACCTCTACCTGTTAATTAATTATTCCTTATCAAAACTATATTCTGTGCCATAAACGCAGCTTTAATAACTTAGTATTACAGAACTAGCTTACACAAAAACACGTGCTGATTCAATGTTCAAATCTGTATTTGTGTTCGATAGATAACAGTTACATTTAGGTCGACTTCCGGTGTTTAGAAATCAAAATTCCAAATTCAAACACAATTATTAAACAAATAGCAATATATAAACAAAACTAGCTAAAAAATTTACATTTTCATTTTACAAACAGATTCCCTCTTACTTTGTCAATGATTTGGACGTCAGGATATTGATATCTATAAACCGGCAATTTCCGGAAAAAAATCGGCTGTAATATACCATGTATAGTGGATTATTCAGCTTAATGCATGTATTGACATCCATATGAGAAGAATGTGGTTCTTCCTTTTTTCTTCTTTTTATCTGTTCTATTTTTAGAGACATTCATGAAATTTGCCATTCAAGCTTATCATACCACTCATGTAAAAACACACATATATATATATATCTATGTTTTTTACCCGTCAGGTTGCATATGTGCATGTAACAAAGGCATTATGTACTCATATATTATATTCACCTTTAATAAATGGTCTATCATTGTAAACCTTTTTAGCATATAAACTTAGTGGTACATTCACTGATTTACTGAATTCAAAATTATGCTTCTTTATTGATTAGTTAACTAAAACACCTTTTATGAATTGCCAGTTGATATTTACGGGATAGTTTCAGTGCCTGAAAGGACGGACGAACCCTCAATAAGTTTACTAAAAGCAGTACTTTTAGCAAATAAGACAAAAAATAATACGCTGTTCTATTTACGAAGAGACTTCATAGCAAATGATACACAAGAATTATAAATCTCTAATCAATAAAATTACAAAGATAATTATCAAACGGTTTCATTCATTATTAATAAAACGGAATAACGTAGTGTATACGCCACATTTCTCTTAAACCAATACGTCAACAAAACAATGTTGATCATACACTTATCAGTAACAGAGCATTTGAAATACAGTTATATACATAATACATTATATAATTATGCTTTGATACTAATAAGCTGCAACATTTTAAATATACAATAGGTATTTAAACAGATATACAACGTGATTTTGAATCGTGCGCATTGATCGTGGAACAACTGACATACAGATCTACAGATATTCGCCTACATGCGAGGCTATATTACAAATTACACTATAACAATACAGAATTCGTATATTACGTAAGGGCACCTTGACTTAAACATACTAAGCAGATATTACAGTAGTATTTTATTTTGATAACAAAATACAGGTAAAATAACCTCGCGTTTACGCACGGATGCTTGTCTTTGTGGATATACTTGTGAATGTAGGACTATTGAATATTCAAAAATCGATTCACGAGTGAGTTTACAGCCAAGGATGCGAGAGAATCTTCACGTTACAGGACGCATATATCATGTACATGTTTACAAGCAGGAAGAACAACAAACAAAAACATTTAACTGTCTGGAAATGATCTCTACGAGCTCAGGTGGAACGGTGGAAATGTTAGCAGGACTAAAAAATACACTATGTTTGTGCTACTTTGAGTAATAATAAGCAAAACACAACAACAAAAACAACAAAAAATAAGAACGGCGGAATGTGTTATATTTGTAAATATTCATTTTTCTAAGACTGATAGAAATGCATCATAGATGTAAAAATGCATTAAAGGGATAAATGTTAACCCTTCATTTAACGCGGTATATCTACATTGTATGCATGCTGTCACACATGACTTGCGAAATTATATGGTAAGTGCATTTTATAAATACGAATATTTAAAACATGAAATAGATTAACTTCGAGAATTTATACACAAAAAATTGCCTTTAATTGATGAATTTGCCTATACGAATACATTTTGAATGACTGATTAAAAACATTTTACGTATTCAGCTTGATTGACTAGCATAAAAGGGCTCTTAAGAATCAATTAAAGGTACAATTTACAAAATGCAATAACACATTAATTCATGTTAACCTTATATACATCTTTGGTGGGAGACAAATCTTAAGTTTTAAAAACGCAAGTTGTTTATCTTCATTTTATCTTTTTATAGCAATATATTAATTATTATATGTTTCCAGTTGTTATTGTTGTTGTTTATCCCATACATATTAAATTAGAATAAACATAAATTACAAGTTAAACCTAAATGCACTGATAAGGCAGTATATTTTAAATCTCGGTTACAGAAAGTGTATACGAATGCTGACAAATTATAGTGATGTATTACAGGTAAAACGTTTTATATAGGTTATTCAAGGAAGAAGGAAGATTTATAATTGACAAACAAACAAAAAAATTAAGCCAAATATGATATCATAAACCGTCCGCATTGTACATATATTGCAAACATAACTTATTTCAAAATCGCTATGCAAAATGAATGATAAACTTCAGAAAAAGTAGTTATCATAATGAAAAACAACAACATTTTTTTTCTATCTTTTTCACAGGTAAAAACATAACGGATCAGAGGAAAAGTTTCACGGATTTTAAGATGAAACCAACCTTCTCCAAACAAAAGGCAAAGAAAAATTTGAAATTAATTCTGAGGAAAGTAACTTTAATTGTTTTCAAGTAAAAATCTAAACTTAGCAAACACTAGGCAAACACATAAAAAATCATAACTTCAGTCAAAACATTCTTGATTTTTGATAACCTTATCAATCTAAAATAGAAACAAAAAGGCAAGAACAGAAGAAAGTGACAAATAAAAGGAATCGAAAACTTACATTGTAAATGACGATAAAGTACATAAAATGGAATCTCAAGTAAAACAAGAGGACACAAAACAATGTACTAATGATGAATCGGACAAAAAGACTGAAATCAAGGACAATGAGATACCTAAAAATGTTCCTGAGAAATCGGAATTAGTTGGTAGCAACGTATGCAAGAAGGATGACAATGAATCCAAAAATGCTGCAGCTAACGATACAGCTTATACAGGAAATGTTGCAGTTAATCCAAATACTGATCCACAAAAGTCTAGCAAGGAAGATATCGGAAAACATACGCATCATGGCTGTAAAGACCAAGAAGCATGTGGCGAACTAAAGCAAAATCTAGAAAAAGGTATTGTACTTTTTGGTCAATATTTTGATATACATGATTTTATCGTACAAAACGAGTATCTATAGTAGACAGATTATAAAATAATTACATGTATTATGCTGAAAAAAATTCAGGAGGTTTATATGAAGTACGGCAAGACAACTAACATACACCTAATAAGATTTAAAAAAAAAACGTAATGTTCACATTCTTATATCTAAGTTTAAAGATCCTGTAACACAATTTTTTCATGGTTTTATTTCATAAATATGATGCTCAAATTAAGATTTGTCAATTTGTAAGTTCCAATTAGCATTATTTATAAAGATATTACCCAATTTAACATTTTATGTAAATAAAGGGAGGTAATTAGAAATATATTTTCTATAAATTCTAAGTCAAATTTTCCAATAAGAAATGAATGCCTGTAATTTATTGATTAAATATAATGTGCACAAATATTTGCAGTACACATTGTTCATATGGAGTACAGCAAAACCACATAAGATTTCAAAACATGGAATCTATTTAAACCGTATTGTTCACATTCTTATTTTTTTTTATTTTTGCGCATCTATAAACCTATATTATTTTGAAGTTGTGTATATTTATTGCAAAATAAGTATGTCAAATTATTGCTTTTTTAGTTCGGGTATATAATATTGCAGATTTTATCACGAAAAATAAGTTTCAGTGTGGCCATTCACCGTCGTCAGTGACGTGTAAATGAAATGATTTTAAAGATATCGCAAACCGACTTTTTGCACTATTTTGAAGTTAAAGCTGCTTCTTCTTCAATATTAAATCAATATAGTGCATGATGAGTAAGACAAAAATATTTTAGAATATCACTTGGCATGATTCATTTGTTAAATATTACTTCCCAACAGTCCGGAAGAAAACTACCAACATTTGTGTTCATTTTTTTATTATACGAATAGCTCACGAACATAGACAGTTTTTCTCAATGTTTAGAAATACGTTATATTTACTATGCTCCCCTGTGGTGCTTCGAATATACCGCGGATAACGACAAGACCTAATTAATTTTACATACTTTATACTTACCTGAAAATATGTGCCACACAAACTTGTACTTTTTTCTTACTTTCATTTTTTTTTGTTAGAGAAAGAGTACATTACTTCTGTAAACAATGATCTAATTATACCTGTAAACAAATGTCTGTTGTGTTTTTTGATATCATTTTTGACAACATATTGTATACTGCGAAAACATAATGATCGTTACACGATATGTCAAAATTTTAAATTTAGGATAAGAAATCATTAATAGAGCTATCTAGTTATGATAGCACACAAATATATTATATATTTCATTTTGAAAGTTGGCCAACTTTAGATAAGGCATTGCACAAAGGAATGTAATATCAGGCATAAATATTAATATAATAACTGTTTCACATGCATCTACCTGTGTAATGGTATTGTGCAGCGCATCAACAACGAAATAGTTGGGAAGACAATAAACACATAATTCATAAGTAGTTTGTATGTTCTTAATAAAGCGTGTATGTTCATGTTGAATACAATGTACGTGTTTAACATCTGTTTTGCCAATTGTTACTCAATTTAACCAACTTTTTTTTAAAGAGCTGCCTGACTGGTTTAAAATGATGATTTCGTTAACACATGGTATACAAGAAGGGAAAAAACTACAACAAGAAGAAGGTTTGTATGATATTTAAATATCGATATACCCTGATTATTGGATATGTAAAAAAAAACAAATGGTAACAGCATTTTTCCTCGGAAGCATTTATCACAACAAAATAACATGAAAATTGCAGACTCGGTTTGATCGAGTCTGTCCAGGTATTATGAAAAGGTGCAACATCCGTTATGCCCCCTAGCACCGTCTTGAGTAGTCTCAATTTTCAAAATGTGCTCTAATAAATGATCCGGAAGGACAAAAAAATATAACAAGACTGAAGTGAATTACGGATACGGAAACCTTGCCAGAATAAAGATTTAATGTTCAAATACTATAATAGCAAACTGTCATAATAGAAGCCAAGATTTTAAAAAAAATCGCATGAAATTCAAGATGTGTTAGTTGTTTGTTCTGTTAATGTTCTGTTCTGTTCTAAGCTCCACTGTTCAATGCCTACAACCCTTAAAAAAACTTTTTGCAAGCATGGATCAGACAAGCTGCCATCCGGTCTATTCCAGCTTTCCATAATCATTTACTTATTATCATAAAGTTTGTATATAAACTCAAAAGATGAATGGCGACAGTCTTTTGGCAATAAGCATTTTAACTGCATCAATGTTTTATTAACTATTTTAATAATATTATATAATACACGCGACAGAAAGAAAGAACTTAAAGTATTAATTAATAGTGAAACTAAAAATTATCAATTTCCTGTAAAAATTCAACAAATGTTTAGAATAAAAATTAAATAATCAAAGTGAATAAAAGAATGGGTAAAAAATTATACATATGTTTTGTGGTTTAGAAGTTCTGACTGGGAAATTATGTAAACATATTTATATTCTTGTAATATTATTTTTCTATTTTTTTTTCTTTGAAATCTATTCATCATAAGTTTTAGAATGTGCTTATTAGTTGCATGAATATAAAAAAACAATAATTTCAAAAAAATATAATAAGATCATCAAGAAAGGGCGGTGTTCAATAAACTCAACCCCCACACGACCCAGCAATACAGGACCACCGGCAAGGAGCCCAGCAGTCAATTCATCGAATTCGAATCTTCTTAGTAATCGTTTTCTACATTTTGATTAGTATCTTAGTTATTTTAGATATGAAAGCAAAATTGTTGTGATGATTTAATAAGATTTCAAGCTTATTTGAACGGTTCTCAAATGATGGCAACACAACCTGACATATCTTACAATATGTTTCTTGTTATAACGTCAGTTTAATATGAACCTGGTGACAGTATTATATGAACCTCTAAAGAGTTTTATATGAACCTGACAACAGTCTTATATGAACCTCTAAACAGTCTTATATGAACCTCTAAATAGTCTTATATGAACCTCTGAACAGTATTATATGGACCTGGCGACAGTCTTATATGAACCTCTAAACAGTATTTTATGAACCTCTTAACAGTCTTACATGAACCTCTAAACAGTTTTATATGAACCTGACGACAGTCTTATATGAACCTCTAAATAGTCTTATATGAACCTCTAAACAATATTTTATTAACCTCTGAACCTTATCTTAATAATATTATTATATGAACCTGGCGACAGTCGTATATGAACCTCTAAACAGTATTATATAAACATATAAAAAGTACAACTTTAACCTGTAAAAACGTCTCATGACATGTGTAATGTTTCGAGAATAAAACATTAATTGAATCAAACGCGAATAAAAAGCAATGCAGGTAAATTATGCATTTTGTTTATTGGTGTTATAAGTACTAGTTCGTGACTGAGGAAATGATGAAACATATTTATGAATTCTTATAACAACATTATTTTTTTCTATTTTTTTTTTCTTTGTACGTCGTTAAGTACAGTGTATGACATATGGTATATTTAACTCTTTGAATCATCTATCTAATATTATCATAAAATCTCTAAGCCATATTATCTTACAGCTGATGCCGTCTAACGTCTTCAAACAAATAACATATTAAAATAAAGGATTTGAAAACTCGATCAATCTATTATTACCATTATCATAATTTATGTGTTGATGAACTCTGTTAAACGACATATTTTGAGATAAGATGATACACTTCGCAAAAAAACTTGGTCATTTGTTACCTGTTATAGTAACTAAAGTCACGTTCTGTTACAGACATTGCCGAGACGTTTGATATACATGGATCTACTCAGGCAGTTACAGTACAGACAAATCAACGACTGTACCAACTTATCTTGAAGAGATTGCACCGACTTATTCGGAAGAAGAGGGGCGTATTTTCATGTACGCCGAATTTCTCTCGTATTGTTGAATCTAGGAAAAGTGCTAAGGAGAAAAAGATTAACAAACTTATTGATAAGGTCTTAGAGCCGCTTGTAGAAATGGATAATGTTGAGGTAACTTGTGAGGATGTTAACGCAGTTTGTCATAAAGGCGGTGTTCCGGTACTTCATATAAAATGCACGTCGTGTGAATCGCTATACCATGTGGTCGCTACTTTGAACAGTCCACTCTTCAAGGAAAATGTTGCCCGCGTGAAAGAATGTTTGGAACAAGAGGTTAAAGAGAATTTGGATATTGATGCCACGATCACACCAGACTGTATTCACGAAATAGAAAACCATTTGCGTAAGTTCAACACTTGTTCATATTTCTTTTCTAGTTCGTACGGATGTTTTGTTCACAATATTATGACACTTTAAATACATTTCGTCGAGGGAAAAGATGGCTTTTAAAAGCATGCGTTAGGTACATTAGATTGGCTTGCAGATTATAAGCTCTTGTGTCGTCAATTCTTTTTAAGGTAACATATTAAATCAAATGATTATGTTTGTTTTCTTATACAGTAATAAATCCATTGTGTAAATAGCGCACCTTTTGAGTTCATCACGAATTTATATTACAATATAAATCCGTGAGTTCATTAACTCAAGAATTAAAGGTGTATACATCAAAACGAAAACCGTCCCAAAATCCAAAACGGATGCATTTAATATCTTGTGAAATAATGATAATATTGTATTACTTCATAGGTGATCAAGGAATAATTACAGAAGAAGATAATTTCGAAAGATGCGAAATTCATCCGGATAAACAAGCACAAGTGTACTGTTTTGAGCACAATGAAATTTGTTGTGCCGATTGTGTCGCTACAAAGCACAGGTTAATGTCTTGCATGCTTTTGTTTTTAAATTAATGGTGTTATTATTAAAAGTAGTTAACCATACACACTAAAAAGAAAACCTTCATATACTCTTTCAGTATTGTCGATCCTGTTACAATTCTATAACTAACATGTTATGATTTTTCTTTGAAATAAGCTGTTTCTTCCTTTATACTGTCACCGCGAGAACGGTATCTTTTTTAAAACTCGTGTATCATAAATTATGTAAATTAAATGACAAAAAGTAAAGTTTGAAATTAATATGATATGAAGAACCTTTTCATATGTCTAAAATTTCGCACCTTTTCCTTGCTGATCAGAACATTTGCGGTTACAAAGAAGGATAGATCAGAATGGTAGATCTACTTGATACTCGTGTTGTTAACATGCACAATTTCTCCCTGGTAAGAAATATATTGACTAATTCATGAATATACTTCAGTTCGTGTGAGGAGATACAGCTTGCCACGCTGGAAACAGATAAGCATTCAGTTATATTGGGCAAGGTGGATGAATATAACATGAGACTTCAAACTGAAAATAGTCCGGAAGACAACTGTGACATTACCTCCAGCTGTACATTGTCCAGTGGTGAAATAATTCTTGCTGATATGAACAACAAACGCCTGAAAAAACTTGACAAAGACTTCAACAAAATTGACCATTGCGACCTTCCAGGATGCCCAAGGGACGTTTGCTACTCAAAAAACAAAAATTTGCTAGCTGTTACGCTCTTTGATCCGGCGATTCAATTTGTGGATGTTAGTGGCGCAATGATATTGAAAGAAAGAATTCCACTTGATCACGATTGTTTCGGCGTTGCATTTTACGAAGATATTTTATATGCTACCGATCCGATGAATGTGTATATGTACACACTGGATTGTGTTGAGAAAGGTATTCTTTATAGACAACTTGAAGGAAATCATAGTTTTTGTAAAATTGCAGTAAGTGAGGATGGGGAGAAGCTATATATAGCAGCACGTGACGGCGGCCTCGTTACGATAGACAAGGGAGGTAATCGTTTATCTTGTTTGAGTAAAGGAGACTTGAGTTATGTGGCAGACGTGTGTGTTCTCGGCGACGGAAGTTTACTCGTGTGTAATTACAGGAAGCATACAGTTACACGTGTTAACCGGAAAGGGAAATATCAATTGGGGCGAGTGGCTGACAGGACAAATAATATGTATATGCCTCAAAGTTTATGTTTTGAAAGAAATGAGTCGACACTTGTTGTCGGCCATCTTCATGATGATTATATTTCTGTTATGCATATTAATTGAGTTTTTAAAACATGTAAATGTTTGAATCATATTATCATAATCTTACTTGAAACAAAATATATGTATATACATGTGTAACATACGTTTTGCGCACGTCCTCTCCTATATTTTTTTTTCGGAAATATAATTCGTGAACAGAAAAAATCACGTGAAGCTTACCTGTGTCCTATCTCCGTAACCAGGGATAGTCCTATTAAAAAAGGTACACGCTCTATTTTTTCAAATCAAACGTTATTTAGAACATGTTAAATTTCCTACAAAATGTTATGTCACGGTTAAAAACTGTTCACTATTTAGGGTTAGTAAAGGCGCGGAACGGTATTCTTAGGGGTCTGGCCTCGAGTTCTGGTCAGACTGTACATTTTCTCACCCTGTGATATCTAGTGCACAGCGTAGGGCCATGACTGCATATACCTCGGAGTTTAATTCACATTAATTGCTCTCTTACCCTGAGACATTTAGGGCGAATTTCAATATAGCGGAGAAGTTTGTCACGGTTTTGAACTGTTCACTATTTAAGAACGTTGTGTAAATGTCCGGATAGCACGATCAGCCCGCGTAGCTCAGTCGGTTAGTGCACGAGACTAGTGATATCGACATTGTGGGTTCGATTCCTGGGCTGGCCAACTAAAATTACTTATCAGTCTTTCGGATGTGACTTTAAATCGAGGTCCCGTGTATGAGTGTTTTAACATTTGGCACGCTAAAGAACCAGGAGAAGCTCCTGGAATTGGGGCATCTTCCTGTATCTGTATCTTGCACTATCCTCCAAAATCTAAAATGACTAATACTCTTCTGGAGGACTCGCCCATATGGGCAACCGGATAGCACAGTCGGTGGAAACTCAAAACAGCATTGCGACGGTCCTAGGTTTGTGTCCCGGTCAAGCTTCACATTTTCAGACTCTATTACATGTGTATATTGTTATATCCAATTATTTATAGTGTTGTTCAACAACGTTGAACGTTTTAAGGCTAAATTAATAAAGTCCATTTAAGGTAATTTTAGGTAATTTTCATTAAGATTTTCATATCTATACGCAAAGTATTTCTTTCATAGTTATACCTGTAGTGTTTTTGTCGTTGATATGAAATATTGGTTACCTTCCTTTATTTATATTTACCAACATTCCATGATAGTAGCTGTAATTATTATAACCTCCCTTTATTTATATAGTGTTGTTGTGTTTGAATTTTTTAGTAAACCAATTAATGATAATTATATGTTACTCGAGCGATTGTTAGCTCAATATATCAGTTCTTGTGTACTAGTTGATAGCATATTGTTATCAAACAATTGTTACCTATATAAATATACTCGTTTTTGTTCTGCTTTAGTTCATTTGTTATTTTGATAGCTAATATGGCGCAATATGAAAAGCTCTACATAGTCTTTTATAACCCATGTAGCCAAAAACAATTTCTCTCCTACAAAGCACAGTGCACCGCCTGATGACTTCAAATGCGTTAGACGGAACAACAACAGTTTGTTGCTTTTTTATGGTCGATTTTGGCTTCACATCGCACCAACAACGTAGAATCCGTGTGGCGAATTTCCAGCTTTACTTGAGGAGGAAGACCTCATGTGCATTACTTCGGGCATGAGCTGGCAGCCGAGTTGAACCACCGGCGCTCCGTAAGCTAGCTGGATAATCTATTACTGGCGGAATTCTAACAAACAGCTGTAAGGGGCAAATGGTTAAAATCAATGATCTTAACCACTCGGCCACTGACGACACAAGCAGTATATATGCTTCAGCACGTTAACGCCTAAAAACGACGGCAATGGACCTAAAGGACGTGAAACCGTACTAATGATCAATAAATGAATCGACTACGGTCAGGCAAAATAGCCACTTTTAAAGACATATTCAAAAGCGTTTCGATTTACTATATACGATTTAATCATCTCTCACGTGACATTGAATTAAGACGTGAACACATTTCAGTAGTAAAAGAATGGATCTGAATAATAGGTTATAAAATATGTTATTAATTCGTGTCCTTGGAACTTTGCCGAAGCATTGTTATGTTTTATTGCTAAATGCACGTTATTGTTGTATTTAAGTCTAGTTTATTGTAAGAACTATAAATAATTATAAGAACTGCCACACACGATGCAAACATTATACCTTCTTGCTGTCTATTATAATGAACATGTTTAAGTTTTTTGCCAAAACACTGTCATGAGGAAGTCAGTACATTTTTACCCATAAAAAATGTCCCAAAGTTATTTGTATAGCTACATGACTCCAGATGAGCCAAAAATATTTTCAGGAAAATTAAACCTGAGAAAACAATATACTATGATTTAAGACAATTACAAAGATTCAATTATTGATGTACAAGTATATGCGATTAATGACTGATTTTGCGTTTATTTATCTCTATATTTCTACTGCTTGACTAACGCAGTAAAGTCTATTTTTGCAGTTTTGGTAATTTGCGTGGACTTTAAGAGTCGTATGTAATGTGTATATTATAGGTTTTGTTCACTTCACGATATTTTACTTTTAAAAACATTTTTATAATTTTCAAGAAAATAAGTATGAATAATGAGGCACGCTGCTTTAAGTGAAAAAAATGTTGGGTTTTTCTGAAGGGTAAAATCAGGTTACTAACCTTATTATTTTACAATCTAAATCGTTTTACAAGAATGATACCCCTCATAATCTTGTCTAATATAAGCATTTTTTTTTGTAACACATATGACGACAAATCGTGAAAAATATATCATAAATGGGCGAGGTTGGTAGGCGTAAGATAATAATTCGTATATCTATATATAGCAAAACATAAACACTCTTTAACAAAATGTAATTCATCATAATTATAAATGTTTATTCTTATTTAAATCACTTTAGACTTTATAAACAAGTTGTTATCGTCACACTAAAGTTATGAGTATATGTAGCTTGACGTCACACAAATTTCATCACAAGTTTTCTTAGTATTTTCCGATTAAAATAATTAAATCGGCATTGTAGTATAAGTTTCCGACGGAATATGTTTTCAGCTCCGTTCATATAAAATATGGATTGCAAAATACTAAAGAAAACTTGTGTTGCAATTCTAACTGTTTTATATGATGTGTATATCGGTGAAAAAATGTGAAAAAGCTTGTGTTGCAATTTGTTTGACGCTAAAACTGACTTAAATCTGACTAATAGTAGAAACCTTCCAATTTTAAGTAAATATAAACATACAATGAGCCGCGTCACGACAAAACCAACATAGTGCGTTTGCGACCAGCATGGAACCATACCAGCCTGCGCATCCGCGCAGTCTGATCAAGATCCATGCTGTTCGCTTACCAACCCTATTACAAGTAGAGAAACTGATAGCGAATAGCATGGATCCTGATCAGACTGCTCGGATGCGCAGGCTGGTCTTGATCCATGCATGTCGCAAACCCATTATGTTGGTTTTGTCATGGCGCGGCTCAAATTAATAACATCGTATATCGTGATCCATTACGGGCCGTGCTTTCAAAAACGTTATTGATATAAATCTTTGATAAGTTTTGAAAACCTTCATTAAACTACTTGAACTCTCAATGAACTATGTAAAAATGATGATAATAATAATAATAATGATACAAAATTCAGTATAATTTAAGTGTTCATTCGCTTGTAGTATATTTAGCCACTCCGGGTTTTACCGAAAGAGGACGAACGGGTTTTACCGAAGGAGGGCGAAGGTTGGAACATTAATTTTATCCCAGTCCAGACTAACAAATGGCTCGCAATCCTAACAATGACAAGAAATATAACTAAAAAAACAATCGCAGTAAGTTGGGACGTAAGCCCTTATCGTAGTGAGTTATTTGTCATGACATTAGGATAAAAACGTCTGATATGTAAAGATAGCAGCCCCAATGGCCTTGCTTGAGGCTTAGAGTTAACGACATACTTAGAAATACAGAAACGGCTGAAAATGCAGTATAATTACTCTTTAAGGACATTAAAAACATATTATATATAAAATATTTGCTAAAGTAAAAAGTTGTTTGATTTGTTTTAAAAAGGAAGGTACCCAACCCGCGACCAGAACGGCGGTGTAGCACTCCATGATCATTAAGGAATCTGACAGTTACAGTTACTGTGTAAGATAAAACCCAACCAAAATTTTCTTAAATAACGTGAATTACGTGCACAAGACTTTTGTACCAGTTTGTATTCACAAGATTCACTGATCACGACATCCAAATATGATATACAACAACTAAAAGCTTTTTCTTTCATATGTAAAGATTCTATTACGATAAGTCATTTGCATTTATATATTACTACATTCTCCGGACCATTAATCATTCATTTGAAAGATAATTGAGCCGTGTCATGACAAAACCAACATAGTGGGTTTGCGACCAGGATAGATCCAGACCAGCCTGCGCATCCGCGCAGTCTGATCAGGATCCATGCTGTTCGCTATCAGTTTCTTTACTTATTATAGGGTTTGTAAGCGAACAGTAGGATCCTGATCAGACTGCGCGGATGCATGCTGGTCGCAAACGCATGACGTTGGTTTTATCGTGACACGGCTCATATTATTGCAAACATCTTTATGAAGACGTTTATGATCTCGTGAAATAACTTGAAATGTTGTATATTCATGTGAATTCTTCAAAATAAATATATAGTAAAAAGTGATCTTAATAAAAGAAAGATGAAAATTTTAATAAATCAAGATGAAATCTTAATAACATTTAAGATGAAAGGAAAAAAATACATATTAAGGCAACGGGTATAATATAAATATTGGCTTGTTGTACAATTTAAATTCTTCACTATTTTATCAAAGTTATGAAAAGAAAATCATCATATTGACATCAATCATTATCAATGTTACTACTTTACATAAGTATCAATTTAACTGCAAGGTTTGTGGCTGCAAGAATAAATTTGAATATCGTAAACAAGGAGCATTACCAAATACTCTGTATTGTTCTTCTAAATTTGTATTATATATGTGTTATAACGAAACACTTATAAAAGTTAAAGTTAATCTTCCTTATTATATCCCTTCCTTATCCTATCCTATCCTATTCATCGTATTTTATCATACCCTATATATCCTATCATATCCTATCTTATTCATTATATCCTATCCATCCGATCCTATCCTATTTATCGTATGATATTCATCATATCATATCATTTTCATCATATCCTATCATATCCTGCCCATCATATTCTGTACTATTAATCATATCCTATCCTATTAATCATGTCCTATCCTATTCATCATATCCTATCCTTAGATATCCTATCACATCCAATCCTATAAATCATATCATATTCTAATCATCATATCCTTTCCTATCACCAACTGATCTAACTATCTGTATAACGGTAAGGTGTAACACCCTACTGACCAGTACACAGGGGGTGGGCATTTTTCATCGCAGTAGTCAGTTGTTTATCATTTTTGGAAGGAAATTTTTTCAAAAAAAAATTTCCTTTCTATATTATCGGTCTGCCTATATCAAAAAGAACGAACAACACCTAATTGCATTCTGTTTAAGCTCAATAGAAAATAAGTAGTTAATGCGACCAAGAAAGTAGTGCAGCAGAACTATATGTATACTTTCAAACGTGGATGACTTGAAGAAAAAGCTGATGTTCAAAAAAACTTGAAATGATGATATTCAATGTTAGCTAACATCAATGGAACATAATCTTAAACGTGTACGAAAAAAAAACATCAGTATTATTACGCATTAGGCCAAAGAAAAGTTTGTATCCATGTACCTATGTACAATAAATTGAATATAAATAAGGTGTAATTTTGTAGCAGAGATGCTGAAAAATTCATATGTAAGTCAACCGAAGGGAAATGAAAGTATTTATTGTATATATTTAGCAATTTATTGAATAGCATTTTATGCCACCGCTGATTTTTTTTACGTCAATAACTCAAGAGGAAACAATGGATACAATATGTGGCCTTAAAAAAGCGTACTATTTTCGCAAAAAATGGTTCGCAAACTTTCATAGAATCAAAGCGTTTGAAACAATAATATTATTTATATAAATAATAAAAAAACAAGATAACAATACAAGTCTTTCAAAGTATTCTGGAATTAACGGATGCAATTTGGTAAAAACTTGGTTTTGACTAGTAGGGCACACCCGCCATTGTTCGGACCATCGACAGAATAACGTTCGTGTTTTTCAGATTTCTCCATCCAAGATATAGATTTGCTGATGAATAACATCGCAAAGGTTTGTGGAAATGCTTTTATTTCTTTGTTCAAAATCGTTTTGTGTTTGCAGATGTTAATTTGTTAGACAAACGAAATTAGGTCAAGGATTGTTTACATTATTGAATTTACAGGTAAACTCGGCCCTATACCAACGCGGGACAGGTCAACTCGGTCCTCTATTAAAACCATATAGCCTTTTAGGATATAGATTGTTTAGTTAATAAAATATTGTTTGAAATTATCTTTAAGATAAATAATTATCTTAAGAAGAGATATCAAGACAATATATGTTAAATATTAATCAATAAATAGAGTTTTTAGATGAATTTTTGTGACAATGAATTTTATTGTATTTAATACTGTTTGTTTTTTAATATGGCAAATGCTTGTTTAA
>NW_026856550.1:0-46636 GCF_026571515.1 Ruditapes philippinarum
CGAACTAACATACCCGAACATGTATGTAACAGTAAACAAGTATTCAGTAATTTACAAAGAAAAATAACGAAAATTACAACATTTCTTAGATATTAATTTTTGTTATTTATTCAGCATTTTTAATATATATCATTTAAAACTTTGCCCACTTGTCTGCCAGTAGGTCAAGTGGTGACGAAATTTCGTCACTATACCACAAGTAGGTGGGGTAACGCGCGCAGCATCACCA
The DNA here is from genome assembly GCF_026571515.1 of Ruditapes philippinarum. Classification (NCBI taxonomy): domain Eukaryota; kingdom Metazoa; phylum Mollusca; class Bivalvia; order Venerida; family Veneridae; genus Ruditapes; species Ruditapes philippinarum. The sequence continues at coordinate 230 of NW_026856550.1, forward strand.
TCAATGCTGTCGTACTAAAGCTAGGAGAAATCCTTTATCTGATGTTGTGTAAACAACCTCTTATTCTTGTGAACCGCTCTCCTCCTGAACATTTAGAAATATTTATTCTGTATTATTTACTTATTATTTGCTTATAGCCGAAATTTAAACAGTTATCCGAGTACAATTCAACTTGACCTTCTTTTTGAAGAGTAATAATCCGTGATTATCTTTCTTGGAAGCGCGTAACGATGCGCACAAAAACTACCGAAAACGTCTTTAATTCATAAAAAGTTTGTTGACCTCAGCATATTGTTATGAAATTTGAAACTAATCTTTTACTAGAAGAGTATTCTTTTAGGATGGTAAATCTGGACAATATTTCTAAGCTGGTTAAAATGTTTTATGTTAACTTTTACTTATTTTTGTTGTAAAACAATTGAGTCATTAACAGTCCAGAATATTGGCACAGCTCAGTTATTTTTAGATTATGAGCATACCTCATTCCAAATTTGGAAAGGTCGCGCAGACAAAGGTCGCGCGACACTTAAGGTCGCGCAATAGGAAAGGTCGCGCAGAATCAGCTTTCCCAGGCATGCTAGTTCCAAATATGGAGAGGTCGCGCAAATAAGAGGTCGCGCAGACTAAAAGTACAAGGTGTAAGTTATTTTTAGCCCTTCAGCATCTCAATTGTTGTTAACAAAGCATAATTTGGTCATATCAGATTTTATGAATGGGATTCCTACTACATCACAGCTTTATCTATGTACAGGCTACTTGGTTCAAATGTTGAGCTGTATGTTGTAAAGCTGGAGAGATTATATTTCTGTTGTTTAATGAATTATCAGTCAGTATTATAAGTTTATAGAAATGTCAATCAGTAGTAAGTGTATTGGTCTTATAAGCCATATATAGTACATATATCTTTATTACTGCAAGTATATTTTGCACTATTAAGATGCATTATTGGACAGATAATTATTATCCTATTGAGTGTTCAAACATGTAAATTTATATAACTATTATGTATTTTTGTACTAATGTTTGTATTGTACAACAGTCTGTATACCTGAAACTAGTTGCAGGCCATTTTGAACATTGTTAAGGCATTGCCAGCACTTTAATAGGTCGCGCAACATTCAGGTCGCGCAATGAGTTGTGTGCAAAACTGGTTAGCGCAAGTGGGTCGCGCAACAGTCTACTTTTGCACACCACCCTAGCTGCGCAAACAGAAGGGTATATAAGCTGGGAACTTTTCTAGCTGGGTTAGTTTTGAGGGTTTTTGAGGAGTTTTGAAGTGAGTTGGGGTTTTGAGTTGAGTTGGTTATTAATTGCAGAAATGTATTTGTTGAAGTTGTTAAGGATTTTACTTTGGTTTTGACTGTTGATAGAGAATAAAATGATGCATTATTTTGATTTACTGCAATAAATATAATCCTGCTTTCACTTGGACTTGACTTGTTCATTATACCAGCAAAAGAAATGGTTGACTTTTAAGCAAAAAGAGTGAATAAACAAAGCTTTTCATAAAAGAGAAGGATTTCGTAACACTGGTGGCAGCGGTGGGATAAGGACTTTAACATGCTTCAGCATAAGGATAAAGACTTTGATTTTTTCTACTTTTGAGTGTAAAGGACTTACAAAATGGAAAAGGAATTAGAATCATTGCGTCAGACTGTTTCTTTGTGCTGTTTAGAAATAGGAAACATCTCCAAAGAATTTGTATGTCATAGTGAAAATTTAGAAGGGCATTTGGTGATTTTTGTAACAAAGTGAATGAAATTTTAGAAATGAAAAATAATGAAATCAGTGAATTAAAATCATATAATGCAAAATTACGTGCTTCTATGTTAGACGATGACACTCGGGGTTTTAGAAGAAAGTCAGTAGTATGGGACCTAAGAAATCTGCTAGATCTGCATCAGCATCACGTCTTGAAAATTCAGAACTTACAATGGATTTACGTCAACAACCTTTCCAGAAAATTGATGAAAATGATGATTTACAAGCTAATTTAACTAATGCATTGGCAAATATTGAGAAATTAAATGAAACTGTCAAAATTTTACAAAGTGAAAACGTTGGATTACAAGAAATTATAGAAGGTGAAAATTAACAATTTTCGAAGAGATAAGGAAAAATTTGAACAGTCTATATCATACAACTCAGATGAATAGAGACAGACAAATCCAAGTATTGACAAATGAAATTTGATGAATTACAAAATATTTTACAATCAAGAGATGTTGAACTTAGTCGCCTGCAGAACATTGCATTTACGAGAAAGTAACCAAAGAAATTCTCGGATTATAATGTTCCACTACCAAACCAGGTTCTTTTTGATGGTAAAACATCATACACCGCATTCATACGTCAATTTGCTGTGTTGGCTGAAAACATGCCAGTGGAGTGATAAAGAGAGGGCATTTCGCTTGCTGAATAGTCTGAGGGATGATGCAGCAGAGTTTATATTCAACCAGGTCAGTCCTGAAACTCAACAATCTTACACACAGCTTGAGCAATGTCTAGCAGCAAGATTTGTAGAAAGACGTTCTACCGCCTCTTATCTGATGGAGCTCGAAAATGTAAAGCTTCACTCAAGGGACAAACTCGTGGAGTATGTTGCAGATATAAAGCGTCTGGTTCGAAAGGGCTACCCAACTGCAGATGATCATACTATTGGTACAATTTGTTTACGGCATTTTATTAGAGGTCTGGGTGACTCCCAGATGGCTCTGGCTATAGGGATGAAGGATCCGACCAGTATCGAAAATGCACGCGAGATTCTTGAGACGTACTATAGTTTGAAGGATGAAACTAAGGCAAACACCAAAGTTCGAATAGTTCGTCAAGGGAACAACAATGTTTCTCAAGAGCAGTTTTTGTCTTTCAAGAAAGAAATAGATAAAAAATTTGATGAGATTCTGTCTGTCATTAAAAAGCAAGATATGCAGCCAGAAAAATTCAAAAGAAGGGATTTATCTACTGTTGAGTGTTATAAGTGTCATAATTTTAGGTCATTATGCACGTGATTGCACGAGTCAGCAGCAGAGTGATAAAAATAAAGCGGAAAACTAGGTGGGACTAAGGCAGACGGCCTTGCGTTAGTCCAAAATCATAGTGAAAAAGTGATAAAAAATTCATTTTAATGATACCTGCAATGGATTATCTTTGTTATTACCTGTGAAATTTGGTGATATCAGTGCAAATTTAGTAGTAGATACTGGAGCAGTTGTTACTATTGTTTCTTCTAATATCTATCATAGTGTGCCTTCAGATATTCGTCCATCATTGGAGAAAATTAATCCAAATTTTAAGCTTGAAGTTGCAAATGAAGGGTATCTCCCTATTTTAGGTAAAACTGTGATGAGTTTTAAAATTCATAAGGATATATTTAAGTTCAATGTGTTTATTGCACCAATTCAGGAAGATGGTCTTTTAGGTCTTGATTTTCTACAAGAAAATAATTTTGTGTTAAGTGCAGAAAATGGTTTGCGTCTAAATGGAAAGAAGTATCCTACGTTGATGGAATCTTCAGTTTTCAAAGTGATGCGTATCAAAAGTTCAAAATCAGTCATTGTACCAGCAAATAGTGAAGTGATAATAGAAGGTAGTTGTTCTGGCGGCAAAATTGATACCGAGTTTGGAATTGTTACGCCATTAAAAAAAGGTGATGATAGTGAAAATAGCTTAATTGTTGGCCATACGCTGGTCAACCCTCATTCTAAAAATGGTTGTGTTCCAATTCGTTTAATGAATATTAGCAATGAAAATGTAAAAATTGAAGCTAATACTACTCTTGGATATATTGAGAATGCTGGAAAAGTTAGTTTTTGTGAGAAAAATGAGTATTTTGTTAATGAAAAGTGTGACTCAAAGCTTCCATCTCATTTAAATGAGCTTTATGAAAATTCAGTAAAAAATCTTAGTTATGATCAAAGAGTGAAACTTAAGAATCTTTTGATTAAGCATTCAAATGTGTTTGCAAAGTCACCAAATGATTTCGGTCGTACATCTGTAATAAAGCACAACATCAATACTGGGGCAGCAAAGCCTATTAAGCAACGCCCTAGGCGCCCACCAAAAGCTTTCGCAAATGAAGAAGAGAAAATAATTAAAGATCAGTTAGCGGCCAATGTTATTCAGGAAAGTAATTCTCCTTGGGCGTCACCATTAGTATATGTCAGGAAACGTGATGGAACAACACGACCTTGTGTGGATTATCGTCAGCTTAACAACGTAACAGAAAAAGATGCATACCCCTTACCTAATATTAGTGATTGTTTGGAAAGTTTAGGGGGATCATCATATTTTTCGTGCTTGGATATTATGTCAGCCTATTATCAGATTGAAGTTGATGAGGCTGATCGCCCAAAGACAGCCTTCACTACAAAATTCGGTTTATTTGAATATTTGGTAATGCCGTTCGGATTATATAATGCACCGTCAACCTTCCAACGATGTATGGAATTAGTAATGAGAGGTCTTTAGTGGGAAATTGTGCTGATATACCTTGATGATTTGATTATTTTTGGCCGCACATTTGAAGAACATTTAGATAGGCTTGATTCAGTTTTAACGCGTTTGTGTGAGTGTGGAATGAAACTGAAGCCAAGCAAATGTTTTCTGTTAAAAACTGAAGTGTCATTCTTAGGACATGTAGTTAGTAAGGAGGTAATAAGCCCTCAAAAGTCTAAAGTTAGTTGTATTGCAAATTGGGAAAGGCCGTACGATTTAACAACTCTGCGATCCTTTCTTGGTTTTTGTTCATACTACAGGATATATATTCGTGATTTTTCCACAAGAGCTAGGCCATTAAATAGGTTGTTGGAGGCCGGACAACCATTTGAATGGTCTGATGAATGTCAGAAAAGTTTCGATGATTTACGCAGTGCATTGACTGGTGACGAAGTCATGGCATACCCTCAAGATGATGGATTATTCATACTTGATTGCGATGCGTCGAATTTCGGTATAGGAGGAGTTTTGTCACAAATGCAGTTTAGTGAAAAACTTGGACAGTGTATCGAGAAGCCAATAGCATATGCGAGCAAAAGCTTGAATAAGGCTCAAAGACGCTATTGTGTAACACGTCGGGAACTGTTGGCAGTTGTTACATTTGTTACTATGTTTAAACAGTATTTGTTAGGACGTTCGTTCTTAGTGAGAAGTGATCATTCTTCATTAAGATGGATTATGTCCTTCAAAGAACCAGAAAATCAGATGGCTAGATGGCTTGAAGTGCTATCACAATATGACTTTAAGCTAGAACATCGCAAGGGAACTAAGCATGCAAATGCTGACTTTTTGTCGAGGATTCCGTGTGACCCTTGTTCGTGTACTTGTTATAGTGGTCACTCTATTCTAAGTGAGCTTCCGTGTGGAGGTTGTAAAGAATGTGTGAAAAAGCATGAACAGTGGTCGGAACTTGCAGATTTTGATGATGTGGTTCCACTGGTGTCTAAGAAAGTCAAGCGAGTCAGAGGAAAAGGTGTTCCTGCCGACTTAGTTAGGGACTGTTCTGCATCAGTGCTGAATTTTCTGTTTGTTTTTGCGTTGTATCTGGGAGCGTTTCTCAGGCAAATTGAACAGAAATTTCGTGGTTGTGAGAAATTTGTTTCTGTGAGAAGACTTAGGGCACCGAGAAAAGTGCGCCTAAGTCTGGTGCTGCGGATAACATTGATTTAAGTGATGCCACCAAAGAGAAGGATATGGCACAGACATCACATGCAGGAGGTCTGTACCCAAATGGTGACATTTCTTCTGAAAAAGTGTATAAGTTCTCAAATTGGGTAGGTTCGTATACCACAAGTGAACTTATAAAAATGCAGAAAGAAGACAGTGATATAGGCAAAATCTTGTTTTGGCTGTCTAGTTCTGATATTAGACAACCACGTGACAAAGTTGCCGCTGAAAGCCCAGCGACAAGAAGTTTATGGTTGCAGTGGTCTCAGTTGTATCTTAAAGATGGAATTTTGTTTAGGAAGTTTATTCAAACAGATAATGTTACCAGTTATGATCAACTTGTGTTACCATCACTTTTACGTAATCAAGTTATTAAAGCTTCACATAATGCTATTCCATCTGGACATTTAGGGGTCAAGAAAACACTGGCAAAAAATAAAAATGAACTTTTACTGGTATATAAAATGTCATCTTCTGTGAAACTATGTATTAAGCAATGTGCTTTCTGTGGAGCCAGAAAGAAACCAAATAAGAAAGCTAAGGCACCATTACAGGAATATTATGTTGGGTTTCCTTTGGACAGAGTTTCAACAGATATTTTGGGTCCATTTCCCATTTCAGAGAGTAAAAATAGGTACATTTTAGTCGTTTTGGACAATTTTACGAAATATGTTGAATGTTACGCTATAGCAGACCAACGTGCTGAAACAGTTGCAAATAAGATAGTGTTCGAGTATTTCTGTAGATTTGGATTACCGCTGGACTTACATTCAGATCAAGGAAAGAATTTTCAGTCTGAATTATTTAGACAAATGTGTTGTTTACTAGAAATAAATCAAACAAGATGTACACCATACAGAGCATCATCTAATGGTATGGTGGAACGCTTTAATCAGTCATTGCTTAACCTTATTACTACTTATGTGAATAATTAACAGACAAATTGGGATTTGTACTTGCCCATAATGACTAGTGCCTACAGATCAAGTGTCCATGAAAGTACTCAATATACACCTAACATGTTAATGTTTGGAAGAGAGTTTCACTTACCAGTAAATTTTCTAGTAGGACATTCTTGTCAGTCTGAAAACTTTGAGAATTATACTGACTATGTAGTTGGTTTAAATGAGAAATTTTCAAGGATTTACAGTATTGTTCGAGAGAATTTGAGTAAATCTTCACAAAGACAAAAACGTGACTATGATACAAGAATTTCCATGAATAATTATAATGTTGGGGATGTTGTTTACTGTCTTGATTCATCAAGAATTGTCGGGAAAAGTCCTAAGTTAAAGGCTGAAGTTTGGAAGGGACCATTTGTAATAACGAGAAAAATCAGTGACTTGTTATTTGAAATAACAGGATCCTCAAAATCAAAACCAAAAATTGTCCATCATGACAGGCTTAAAAAATATCAGTGTACAACTATACCACAATGGGTTGTAGGCCTGCAAAAACAGCTTACAACAACTAAAACATTAAAAAAGAACACCACTTTGTTTACACCAATAAATAACAATAAGGAGGTCAGTCCCCGGAGAGGAGAAAGATGCAGGAGACATCCAGACAGGCTTTGTTATGATAACCTAAAGTAGAATGTCAAACCTAGAATTTTGCAACCCTGGAATTGAGTCACAGGTTTGGGTCAGCTTATATAAAAGGGTAATGACAGCCCTACGAAGTATTTGCAAATGTGCTTTGGTTCCATTTTAAACTGTTATTATATTGTTTGAATTCTTTAAAAATTAAGTTAACTTCACACATACAAAAAGAAATCAGACATATTCAAACAGAAAAAAAACAAGCAATGAGTGACTTTCTAAAATGTCTTACTGAACTTAACAAAAGTGTGTTGGAGATTGTGAATTAAATTGAAGAGACAGGGAAAACTGTTATGGGATTTTATCGCATATTTATGTTATATATTTCATAAAAATCCATAATGCTTATTTGTTAATTTGTTTAGTTTTGCTTATGTTTAATCTGCATAATATCATGTAACACTTAGTAGTTTTTCACATGTAATGTTTAGTACCAATATTATTCTTTTATTATTATTTCAATTTCACTTAACAAGAGTTTTCAAGGTTTGCTTCAAATTTAAAAACTTCACATGTGTAAATTAATTGGTTTTGCTTCCAGAGTAAGCAAAGGCCAAAGGTGGGAGAGTGTTATGAAATTTGAAACTAATCTTTTACTAGAAGAGTATTCTTTTAGGATAGTAAATCTGGACAATATTTCTAAGCTGGTTAAAATGTTTATGTTAACTTTTACTCATTTTTGTTGTAAAATAATTGAGTCATTAACAGTCCAGAATATTGGCACAGCTCAGTTATTTTTAGATTATGAGCATACCTCATTCCAAATTTGGAAAGGTCGTGCAGACAAAGGTCGCGCGACACTTAAGGTCGCGCAATAGGAAAGGTCGCGCAGAATCAGCTTTCCCAGGCATGCTAGTTCCAAATATGGAAAGGTCGCGCAATAAGAGGTCGCGCAGACTAAAAGTACAAGGTTTAAGTTATTTTTAGCCCTTCAGCATCTCAATTGTTGTTAACAAAGCATAATTTGGTCATATCAGATTTTATGAATGGGATTCCTTACTCACAGCTTTATCTATGTACAGGTTACTTGGTTCAAATGTTGAGCTGTATGTTGTAAAGCTGGAGAGATTATATTTCTGTTGTTTAATGAATTATCAGTCAGTATTATAAGTTTATAGAAATGTCAATCAGTAGTAAGTGTATTGGTCTTATAAGCCATATATAGTACATAATTTATATCTTTATTACTGCAAGTATATTTTGCACTATTAAGATGCATTATTGGACAGATAATTATTATCCTATTGAGTGTTCAAACATGTAAATTTATATAACTATTATGTATTTTTGTACTAATGTTTGTATTGTACAACAGTCTGTATACCTGAACTAGTTGCAGGCCATTTTGAACATTGTTAAGGCATTGTCAGCACTTTAATAGGTCGCGCAACATTCAGGTCGCGCAATGAGTTGTGTGCAAAACTGGTTAGCGCAAGTGGGTCGCGCAACAGTCTACTTTTGCACACCACCCTAGCTGCGCAAACAGAAGGGTATATAAGCTGGGAACTTTTCTAGCTGGGTTAGTTTTGAGGGGGTTTTTGAGGAGTTTTGAAGTGAGTTGGGGTTTTGAGTTGAGTTGGTTAGTAATTGCAGAAATGTATTTGTTGAAGTTGTTAAGGATTTTACTTTGGTTTTGACTGTTGATAGAGAATAAAATGATGCATTATTTTGATTTACTGCAATAAATATAATCCTGCTTTCACTTGGACTTGACTTGTTCATTATACCAGCAAAAGAAATGGTTGACTTTTAAGCGAAAAGAGTGAATAAACAAAGCTTTTCATAAAAGAGAAGGATTTCGTAACAATATATATACGCAAGAAAAACAATAATTTCAAATTGTTGAATGAAAATTTTGTTTTATTAAAAATGTTTTCTTTCTACATAACATATTGGATCTCTGATATATCGGGATTTTTTTCTGTTCTTTGAAATGGGTGGAAGAATATTCATACAGACGATTTGATTCATTTTAGTAATAACTATGATCACATAGATTCCAATACCTTTTGGAGACGTGGACGCCGTTACCAATAAATCACCAAATTCTTTCTCTTCCTCCAAAAGCTGTAGCACCATGTGTCCTGCTTGAAACTCATACCTACCAAGATAATTTGTAATATCGAATATATCATATAAATATAGAGTATGTAAAGGAAAAATATTGCTCACTTATAGGATAGAAAAATCCGCGTCAAAGGGCGTGGTGGACGGTAACGTGCACTTTTCGAATTCAGTGTCGTCAATGAACAGGCTCAATCAAACCAAGCCTTCAACATTTCAATTTTGCTGTATTGGGTATTCTTTAGGTATTCTATTTTACTCTATTTTGTCCATCACTTTTCACTTCTAATTTAAAGAAAATTTAACCTCAAAATGTGGCGTTCGCTTATGACAATTGCTTATTGAAATATATTACACATGTATATTTGGTGTGACATCAATCATTCGATTCAACCAAAGCCTTTAAACAAGGAAGAATAGATAAAGCGTTATGTTTATAAGTGTCAAAGTTTTCTAAATTATATTTGAATTGGTATAAAGCTTTAAATTTTCATGATTACTATCAAAGGTCGGATTTTGAGACAAGATATACCTGTAAAGAAAAGTAAGGTAAGCTAGCTGCGTTATACAGTGTCAGATATAAAAGTTTATAAGTTTAATGAAGAAGTTTTTATATGTATGTCGCATATTTATAATTACCTTTCAACAAAATTTAGTTTTTCAATTTCTTCTAACTCAATTTCAATTTGCCGTACATTATCTTGAGATTTTTTCATAGCTATAAACAATGCCACGCTTTGTCCACTCTCTTTTTTTGCATTGATTTCTTGACGAATCTCTGAAGTTTTATTCTCATTCTTACACAATTGCTCATTCACACTCAGTAATCTTTTCTTTGATTCTTCGTACTTGAGCCGATTCCTCTTAGATAACATCTTGTAATGTTTTTCAATCAGATCAATCATGACCTGTTTATGCTTCTTAATCAAAGATTCTGCTTCTTCTTTTAATTGATCCGTTATTGTGAGAACTTTGTCATTATCTGCCAATGTTTTAGTTTCACGTGTGAAAACTGTATTAAGTTTGTCTTCATACTCTAAAAACTCCTTAGTTTTAGCGCAGTCAGTAGATGCTTCTTCGATTGTAAGTATCTTCGTATGAGCTCTACTTTTATGTTCTGTAGCTTGGCAAATTACACAGACAACTTTGTCACAATCCACACAAAACATTTCTATAGGATGCTTAGGATGTTTGTCACAAAATGCAGAAAATACATCCTTTTTTATTTTTTTGTTTTTCTTTCCCATCTTTATTTAACAAAAGTCACGATATATTAAAAACCTACCTATGAAATTAAATAACCAACAATCAGCTTCTTTTTTTCTTAAGGCTTTAACTATTGTTTTAATCCACTGTTAACAAAAAAGTTAAGTAAATATTTTGATATCTCACTTACGAATAACTCCCCGTTTAACGTACAAATAATATTCTTCCACAGGCTCGTATAAAACATATGCATTTTATCTGTTTATAAATCAAATAGTTAAACAGTGAGTTGATAAAATTTCTGTTCTACGTGAAGGACGTTTCAATCAGTCTACCTTAAATATGATAGGACAGAAAAGATATATCTATAAGGTTTTAAATGAAAGGATTTATCTTAATATAAACGCTTTATATTAAATGCTAACCAGTTCAATACTGCTTTTTATGTAAAACATTAATTCGCTTTAGTAATAATGCTGTGTCAAACCTTTAGTTGCTGTGCGTGTTAATTTTCATGATTCTGTCTATCTTTAGAATTAAATAGAACTTATTTGTTTCCTAACGTTACATTTTTAAATTCAGTTATAAATTCAACTATCATTACTGCACTAGAATGGTAAAAAGTTGCACGGCAATGATTATTATAATTTAGAAATTTTGTTTTCGCGTCGTCCGCCTAACCGATTTACGTCTGTCGTTATTTTCTTTACAAGCCTCTGTTTCCGTACTTTGATGAAATCAGTTGAAAAGTGTTTGACTTAGTCATGACTTAGTCATGACATAAAAAGATTGTTTGATCACACATCGAATTATGATTTCTTCCTAGTTCTGAGTATGATGTATAAATATTCATTCAAAACAACAGATATATCTTTTTTATACAAACAATATTATTTGTTTAAAGGAATGCCTATTTGTCATAGTCTTGTTATACTCGGCAAATAATACAGTAACCATTTAATTTGATCGTTTGACAATTTACTATATTTCTATATTATATATTTAAGGCATACACTTGGTTTTTTTGGATATACGAGGTATAGTTGTCCGAAAAATATTGATCGAATATTGTTACTGAAACATTGTTCACAATGAATGCATACTTTTACATCATATTTTTATGAAGAAGGTGTTTAAAAATTGTTGGTATTGGTCGTATTAAAAAGCGAATAAGTATGCATTCGAGTGGTTCTATAATTATTGTGTAAAAGGTTGAGATTTTGCATTCATTATGTTTCGAGAAGAAATAAAAGTCTCTAACTCAAAACCAAATATTTTGTCTTGAGCGTTATACAATTAGTTTTATATCTAAAGTCGTATTCTGGAGTAATAGATAATTCAATTGATCTCGATAAATCAAAAATACATGTACGCCATGAATTTACAACGAATTTGGCAATGTGCCAAAACAGAAAAGAGTAAGGGGGTCGACAGAAAACCAATACATTATTGAATATATTTTATGGGTGACGCGTTCTACGTCCTTAAAATAGACACATAATCTTACTTGTGAGAAAGATTCAAGTTCATTTAGATTGAGTGGTGATAATATGCGAGCGTTTGTAAAACACGCAGACGAAAAAAGTAAATATCAATACATTAAAAAGTGCAATAGACTGTCTACGTTATCTAAGTTAAACATTTTATAATTTATCACGGCTTTGTTAAAAAATAAAAAGTACGAGCAGTGAATCTCATAATCAAATGACACCGTAAATGACATAACTCATATATATATATATATATATATATATATATATATATATATATATATATATATATATATATATATATATATATATATATATATATGTATGATACTTAAATCAAAAGCTAATCTTCATTAAAATTATGTTGTCTATATTGCTTCAAAACTTGAAAATAGGGTGATCCCTCGGAAGCATAAATCACAATAAAAAATGAAATGATATTACAAATTCGCCTTGATTGAGTCTGTACATAAGGAAAATAATGTAGTGCAACATCCTTTATACCCCTAGCTCAGACTTGAACAGTACTCAATTTTTAACACATGCGAACTAAACGTGTTGAAATCAATGTTCGCTAAAAACTGCAACATGCGTGCAATTTGTAAATATTTTAATTTAAACAAATTTAACTTTAAGAAAGAGTCCGGTAGGTAAACATGGCTACAATATTTACTTCCCCTGTGTGAAAATTGAAAGTTAAAAGGTATAAAAGTAGTTTGCAAAAAAAAGTTAACAAAAGGAGAAAAGACCCAAATTCGAAGAACATGTGTGGTTACATCGTTCATGTGGATTTAAAAAAATGTAACCCTTGTGTGTTGTTTGTGTTTTTTATATTGATTTTATCCATTTATTATCTGAATTCAATCATTCTCTATCTCAATTTTTTATCAATATTATAGTTTGTAAAACACAAACTACTAAACCTAAAAAGTAAAGATGATTTCAAACTATCAGGACGGTAATTTTAACAACCATGGTAACGCGTAAGCGCCCCAATCCTAATTTTCGTAATGAAATTTTATTAAGCATGTAAACAATACTACTTTCTTAATAAGATAAACATCTCTGAGTCAATGGATGAATGAATAAAAATGTTTGTAAGATTTTTATGTTTGCTGTTGGATAATACAAACGACCAGTGGTGGTATTTCAATATCTTGAATTCCTAGCTACATCTTAAGAATTCACAAACTCTCGATTTATATCGAATTCACGGATCTACGATTTCAAGTTCATGAGTTTACACTTTAGCTTCACGAATTCAAATTTTAACTTCATGAATTCACGATTGCATCTTCATGACTTCAAATTCACGACTTCGCAATTTCAACTACACGATTTTACTATTTTATTTGACGAATTCAAATTCATGAATTTATTTTTTTCAAATTCAAGATTTTAACTTCGTAAATGCACCGATTAAAACATGAATTCACGAAGTCCAAACATGAATTCATGAAGTTGAATTCGTTTCAGTTTATATTTCAATGTTTGTATTGAGCTTAGAACTTTACAATCTGAAGTCATTATATCATTGATGTGTTCATGTCAATTTTTATCTTTATTTTAAGTAAGTCCAAGGTGATTATGAGTTTTAATGTAAGTAAATAAGTTACGATTTTCAAAGGATATAGAAGGACGTTGTTCATCGTGTAAGAACAAAACATATTTTATTTTCGCTTTCTATTACTTATTTTATCTTGTTTGCTTGCTTTGTCACTAACTTTGTTAAGTTATCTTATTTTTTGATCGCTTATATGTAGTTTTTTAAAAATAATATTTGAAATAGAAATAAAATCTGATCTAGACGATGTGTTGGTTACAGTTCAGACTGAAACATAATAGAATTTTCTCTTATCGTAAAAGGTTCCAGGAATATGAAAACAAAATATTAAAGACCTTCATGTTCATGAAAATGAAAAGGGAAAAAGTCCAGTTTTTAAGAGAAAATATGAGACCTGACCAAGTGCTACGCAAAATTAAGAGACGAGGAGAAACAAAAGCAAAACGTGTTTACTACAAAGGGATGTGGTTACTTTAAAATAAGTTTAAGATGTGTCTGTTTACATTTTTGCAACAGGAGAGGGGCACAAACGAGGCGACATGTTGCAGAGAGAAAATATGATAAACAAGATCAACTAGGAAAGGCGGCGTTCAATGAACGTTGCGTTCAATGAACCCAGTAAAAAGAGCCAAGACCCGCAAGTCTCCCTCGCTATTTGTATGCTAATTTATTCATGTAGAGACAAGGCTTTAACTCAATTGTGTTTTTTCTGTGATTTGGTTTAAACCATTATAAATAAACAAACACAAAAACAAAGTTTCTTGATAAAACATATTTAATAACCGTATTAAACGAAAAATAAAAATAAATATTCTTTCTAATTTTAAGAATTTTATAGAAATAAATTTTAACTAACACAACAAGAAAGTTAACCAACATATATAAATTATAATTCTTTTATGTCATGTGATGTTATTTACAATAAGATGAATAAATTACACTCAACAAAATTTCACGGTATGAAAATTAATATAAATGAGAGATAGGGCAGGGCAGTAGCGTAACTATTTAAGCAGCGTTTCCAAAGATGTTACTTTATACATGGTATTCTTACTATGTAACCAGCATTATTACATACTCTAACACTATCGGATATATCTCTTATAAAAACAAATAAGGTCGGAAGTGTGATATATTACACAACAGTGCATTTGCCGTTCTTGTCTCCTTCCTCTGTATTTTAAAACCGACACACTGACGGCGCCATTTTGTTTGAAAAATATGATTAATAAAAACAACTTTTTGGTAAATTTTGTTCTGAAAACTAACTAGAATGATAGAAAATGGTCTAAGAAGATAAAACGAACACCAATATCTTGAATTCAGTCATTAACGCTGCACAGACGTTTAAAGTGTTGCTTACATGACGTCACAATATAGCGCCAAATATCGCTTGCTAAAACAGTCCAACAAAGAACGCTATTTCAATGTCGCAAACAAGTTAAATTTCACATTTATTTCACTATAAATAATTTATGTCTTGCTTGAAAAACATAAAGTGAAACAAAATAAACACACATAAATTGTATCCACTTTTCAAAATTCATTATTCTCAAAATGTGTGTGCAAACGGAAGACTTAACGACAGTTTTTTTTTTCAACCGAAGGGAACAGCCTTTACAGGACGTTTCTTTTGGAAACTAACAGGTGAAAACAAATTTAACCATCAAACATTTAATCCAACTACATATTTTCTCCTGACGTGTTAGAATAAAAATATATATTAATTATTTGCATTATAGTATAAATGGCCATTTATGTCAGGTGACCGCCGAAAAGAGGTGACCGTAAGTACAGTTCCTACTGTAATAATGCATGTTTTTTCGTTCAAATGCTTTGTAATTAATCACTCGTGATTATATTCCTAGAAATTTAAACACAAACCGTGCATTAATGTACAACAATGCACTCAGAATTGATATATATTTCCTAATCATTAATTTAGTTACATAAATTGAAATAACAAAAGTGTCGAAATAAAAAAAAACTATATTCATTTACTTTTTAATTTCCACAAAAAAAAAAAAAAAAAAAAAAAAAAACAACAATCTTTTCAAACTAAAGGTAATTATCTTCAAATCAAAATTAAACAAACTGTTGTTTTGAATCAAAGTAATAAAGGAATTACAAACTTAGTGTCATATATTTAATTTAATAGAATAGTAAGAAATACAAAGAAGGGGAAACAACCTGAAACTAATACATTAGCAAAGTATGTAACATGCTAATATACGTGTTATGTGAGTAATGTTTAAAGTCGGTAAAAGGCTGAATTCTGTAGAATTAAAAAATATTACAACTAATGTATTGTAGGCGCATTATCCCTCAGAAAGTTTTTAATGTGTCCTTTGTTTTAAAGTGGAGATATAAATTAATCTGAAAAGACATCTAAATCATGGTTAAACTTTAAGAGCTTGTTGGAAAATTGTTGGCTGAGGACAATAGAATAAATTGTGAAACAATTTGCCTTTTAAATAGCAACATATTAACTAAGTAGTATTTTAACTTCGATAAAGATATAAACAACAGAACAGAATATCGTTTAGTTAACTTGCAAATAAATCATTTTTTAGAAGCTACAAAGTTTATCAAAATATAAAGTTTTTTAGCAATAAAAACGCATTACTTAGTCATAATGGGCCTTGCGTTAAATGTCAGATGCAGTTTAAGGTATGATTCCTTCCACAATTAGAAAATCTTCCCGCATCTTTACTTTTATTCAGTTTCTGAAACTGCCTACGATATATTGTCAAGGATATCGTCTTGTGACACGTTCATTCCCATCACTTAAATATCAATGCTTTGTTTTGAATAATAATAATTAGACCATAAAATAAATTAAAATGCACTATTTACGTCTGCAAAAAATTTTACGCAGAACATTGAACACAGATTATGATAATTTTGGCTTCCCTTACCCATGAACCTAGCATCAAAAGATGATGATGCAATTAAAGATGAATATAATAGTTTTATATTTAGGTTAAGGTGGAAGAAATATTTAGATTAAGTGGCATTCACTGGAAACCGGTTTTCATCCAAATGTTTTGCATAAGAATGTAAAATTTAAATTCGGCCAATCAAAAAACCTTATCTTGATTTTTAATTTATTGTTTCTGAAAATTTTTAAATGACTTAACGGGGTAAAATTTTAAAGGGAAAAAAAAAAATGTTACAAAGTGTTGATTTTGAAAGAAAGAAAAAAACTATTTTTTAAATTAGAACTGAGGACGTTTTCGGGAGTTTTCATATAGACATATAGGCAAAATAAGTATGCATTCGAGTGGTTCTATAATTATTGTGTAAAAGGTTGAGATTTTGCATTCATTATGTTTCGAGAAGAAATAAAAGTCTCTAACTCAAAACCAAATATTTTGTCTTGAGCGTTATACAATTAGTTTTATATCTAAAGTCGTATTCTGGAGTAATAGATAATCCAATTGATCTCGATATAAATCGAAAATACATGTACGCCATAAATTTACAACGAATTTGGCAATGTGCCAAAACAGAAAATAGTAAGGGGTCGACAGAAAACCAATACATTATTGAATATATTTTATGGGCCCTACGTCCTTTAAATAGACACATAATCTTACTTGTGAGAAAGATTCGAATTCATTTAGATTGAGTGGTGTTATATGCGAGCGTTTGTAAATCACGCAGACGAAAAAAGTAAATATCAATACATTAAAAAGTGCAATAGACTGTCTACGTTATCTAAGTTAAACATTTTATAATTTATCACGGCTTTGTTAAAAAATAAAAAGTACGAGTAGTGAATCTCATTATCAAATGACACCGTAAATGACACAACTCATATATATATATATATATATATATATATATATATATATATATATATATATATATATATATATATATATATATATATATATATATATATATATATATATATATATATATATATATATATATATATGTATGATACTTAAATCAAAAGCTAATCTTCATTAAAATTATGTGTGTCTATATTGCTACAAAACTTGAAAATAGGGTGATCCCTCGGAAGCATAAATCACAATAAAAAATGAAATGATATTACAAATTCGCCTTGATTGAGTCTGTACATAAGGAAAATAATGTAGTGCAACATCCTTTATACCCCTAGCTCAGACTTGAACAGTACTCAATTTTTAACACATGCGAACTAAACGTGTTGAAATCAATGTTCGCTAAAAACTGCAACATGCGTGCAATTTGTAAATATTTAATTTAAACATATTTAACTTTAAGAAAGAGTCCGGTAGGTAAACATGGCTACAATATTTACTTCCCCTGTGTGAAAATTGAAAGTTAAAAGGTATAAAAGTAGTTTGCAAAAAAAAGTTAACAAAAGGAGAAAAGACCCAAATTCGAAGAACATGTGTGGTTACATCGTTCATGTGGATTAAAAAAATGTAACCCTTGTGTGTTGTTTGTGTTTTTTTATATTGATTTTATCCATTTATTATTTGAATTCAATCATTCTCAAATTTTTATTAATATTATAGTTTGTAACACACAAACTACTAAACCTAAAACGTAAAGATGATTTAAAACTATCAGGACAGTAATTTTAACAACCATGGTAACGCGTAAGCGCCCCAGTCCAAATTTTCGTAATGAACTTTTATTAAGCGTGTAAACAATACTACTCTCTTAATAAGATAAACATCTCAATGGATGAATGAATAAAATATTTTGTAAGATTTTTATGTTTGCTCTTGGATTATACGAACGACCAGTGGTGGTATTTCAATATCTTGAATTCCTAGCTACATCTTAAGAATTCACAAACTCTCGATTTATATAGAATTCACTGATCTACGATTTCAAATTCATGAGTTTACATTTTAGCTTCACGAATTCAAATTTTAACTTCATGAATTCACGATTGCATCTTCATGACTTCAAATTCACGACTTCGCGATTTCAACTACACGATTTTACTATTTTAATTCACGAATTCAAATTTATGAATTTATTTTTTTCAAATTCATGATTTTAACTTCGTAAATGCACGATTAAAACATGAATTCACGAAGTCCAAACATGAATTCATAAAGTTGAATTCGTTTCAGTTTATATTTCAATGTTTGTATTGAGCTTAGAACTTTACAATCTGAAGTCATTATATCATTGATGTGTTCATGTCAATTTTTATCTTCATTTTAAGTAAGTCCAAGGTGATATGAGTTTTAATGTAAGTAAATAAGTTACGATTTTCAAAGGATATAGAAGGACGTTGTTCATCATGTAAGAAAAAAAAACACATTTTATTTTCGCTTTCTATTACTTATTTTATCTTGTTTGCTTGTTTTGTCACTAACTTTGTTAAGTTATCGCTTATTTTTTGATCGCTTATATGTAGTTTTTTAAAAATAATATTTGAAATAGAAATAAAATCTGATCTAGACGATGTGTTGGTTACAGTTCAGACTGAAACATAATAGAATTTTCTCTTATCGTAAAAGGTTCCAGGAATATGAAAACAAAATATTAAAGACCTTCATGTTCATGAAAATGAAAAGGAAAAAGTCCAGTTTTTAAGAGAAATATGAGACCTGACCAAGTGCTACGCAAAATTAAGAGACGAGGAGAAACAAAAGCAAAACGTGTTTACTACAAAGGGATGTGGTTACTTTTAAAAATAAGTTTAAGATGTGTCTGTTTACATTTTTGCAACAGGAGAGGGGCACAAACGAGGCGAACCATGTTGCAGAGAGAAAATATGATAAACAAGATCAACTAGAAAGGCGGCGTACAAATGAACGCAACCCTCCCCGCCCCAGTAAAAGACCCCCAAGCCCCCGAAATTCCCCCTCCCCTTTTTGTAGGGGTAATTTATTATGTAGAGACAAGGCTTTAACTCAATTGTGTTTTGTCTGTGATGTGGTTTTTACCATAATAAATAAACAAACACAAAAACAAAGTTTCTTGATAAAACATATTTAATAACCGTATTAAACGAAAAATAAAAATAAATATTCTTTCTAATTTTAAGAATTTTATAGAAATAAATTTTAACTAACACAACAAGAAAGTTAACCAACATATATAAATTATAATTCTTTTATGTCATGTGATGTTATTTACAATAAGATGAATAAATTACACTCAACAAAATTTCACGGTATGAAAATTAATATAAATGAGAGATAGGGCAGGGCAGTAGCGTAACTATTTAAGCAGCGTTTCCAAAGATGTTACTTTATACATGGTATTCTTACTATGTAACCAGCATTATTACATACTCTAACACTATCGGATATATCTCTTATTAAAAACAAATAAGGTCGGAAGTGTGATATATTACACAACAGTGCATTTGCCGTTCTTGTCTCCTTCCTCTGCTTATTTTAAAACCGACACAGCTGACGGCGCCATTTTTGTTTGAAAAAATATGATTAAATAAAAACAACTTTTTGGTAAATTTTTTGTTCTGAAAAACTAACTAGAATGATAGAAAATGGTCTAAGAAGATAAAACGAACACCATATCTTGAATTCAGTCATTAAACGCTGCACAGACGTTTAAAGTGTTTGCTTACATGACGTCACAATATATAGCGCCAAATATCGCTTGCTAAAACAGTCCAACAAAGAACGCTATTTCAATCGTCGCAAACAAGTTAAATTTCACATTTATTTCACTATAAATAATTTATGTCTTGCTTGAAAAAACATAAAGTGAAACAAATAAACCACACATAAATTGTAAATCCACTTTTCAAAAATTCATTATTCTCCAAAATGTGTGTGCATAAAAAACGGAAGACTTAACTGACAGTTTTTTTTTTCAACCGAAGGAACAGCCTTTACAGGACGTTTCTTTTGGAAACTAACAGGTGAAAACAAATTTAACCATCCAATCAAACATTTAATCCAACTACATATTTTCTCCTGACGTGTTAGAATAAAAATATATATTAATTATTTGCATTATAGTATAAATGGCCATTTAATGTCAGGTGACCGCCGAAAAGAGGTGACCGTAAAGTACAGTTCCTACTGTAATAAATGCATGTTTTTTCGTTCAAATTTGCTTTGTAATTAATCACTCGTGATTATATTCCTTAGAAAAATTTAAACACAAACCGTGCCATTAATGTACAACAATGCACTCAGAATTGATATATATTTTCTAATCCATTTAATTTAGTTACATAAATTGAAATAACAAAAGTGTCGAAAATAAAAAAAAATATATTCATTTACTTTTTATTTCCACAAAAAAAAACAAAAAAAAAAAAAAAAAACAACAATCTTTTTCAAACTAAAGGTAATTATCTTCAAATCAAATTAAACAAACTGTTGTTTTGAATCAAAGTAATAAAGGAATTACAAACTTAGTGTCATATTTTTTTAATTTTAATAGAATAGTAAGAAATACAAAAGAAGGGGAAACAACCTGGAAACTAATACATTAGCAAAAGTATGTAACATGCTAATATTACGTGTTATGTGAGTAATGTTTTTAAGTCGGTTAAAAAAGGCTGAATTCTGTAGAATTAAAAAATATTACAACTAATGGTATTGTAGGGCGCATTATCCCTCAGAAAGTTTTTAAATTGTGTCCCCTTTTTGTTTTAAAGTGGAGAATATAAATTAATCTGAAAAGACATCTAAATCATGGGTTAAACTTTTAAGAGCTTGTTGGAAAATTGTTGGCTGAGGACAATAGAATAAATTGTGAAAACAATTTGCCTTTTAAATAGCAACATATTAACTAAGTAGTATTTTAACTTCGATAAAGATATAAACAACAAGAACAGAATATCGTTTAGTTAACTGCAAATAAATCAGTTTTTTTAGAAGCTACAAAGTTTATCAAAATATAAAGTTTTTTAGCAATAAAAACGCATTACTTAGTCATAATGGGCCTTGCGTTAAATGTCAGATGCAGTTTAAGGTATGATTCCTTCCACAATTAGAAATCTTCCCGCATTTTACTTTTATTCAGTTTCTGAAAACTGCCTACGATATATTGTCAAGGATATCGTCTTGTGACACGTTCATTTTCCCATCACTTAAATATCAATGCTTTGTTTTGAATAATAATAATTAGACCATAAAATAAATTAAAATGCGGCTATTTAACGTCTGCAAAAAAATTTTACGCAAGAACATTGAACACAGATTATGATAATTTTGGCTTCCCTTGACCCCAGGAACCTGCATCAAAAGATATGATGGCAAGTTAAAGATGAATATAATAGTTTTATATTTAGGTTAAGGTGGAAGAAATATTTAGATTAAGTGGCATTCACTGGAAACCGGTTTTCATCCAAATGTTTTGCATAAGAATGTAATTTTAACTTCAGGCCCAATCAAAAGCCTTATCTTGATTTTAATTCATTGTTTCATGAAATTTAAATTGATCTTAAACTGGGATAACATTAAATGGTAAAAAACAAAATGTTACAAAGTGTTGATTTTGAAAGAAAGAAAAAAACTATTTTTTAAATTAGAACTGAGGACGTTTTCGGGAGTTTTCATATAGACATATAGGCAAAACTATAACTGTTCAATACTTGGCATGTTGTTAGAATATGATAACAGAGTTATGAAAAATGAAAACGTTGACCCCAATTGTGTTTCGCTTAAAACGTTTCTGTTATCATATTCTAAAAACATGCCAAGTTTAAAAGAATTCTTTTGAACAGTTTTAATTTTGCCTATGTCTGTATGAAAACTTCCGAAAACGACTTTAAATATTAAACAGTTCATTAAAATATCATAATTATAATGATAGGATAACAATAAAGACAAATTTAGTATCAGGATCAATATTTGGACCAACATAGCCTGTAAAATGTTTTTATTACATGCTTTTCGATAGTTTATAGAAATATATCAATGAAATAAAACTGTTATTTCACTGTTTGAAACAGTGAAATTATCAAATTAATATTTTTCCCTGTTTTGAATTTAAGCCCGTTACGTTGTTTAAGTGAAATACCAGCGTGCACAGTACTGGAAACCAACTTACTGGCGTAACGTCGTAAATGACGTCACTTTGTTTTAATTTTTGGCGCACTTTTCATTAAGCATTAGGTAAAAACGTCTTTTTAAACGTTATTTTGCATATAATAAAAAAAATTGTTTAGTTAAGTGTAAGATTGACATATATTTCACCTCGTGAACACCAAATGTTTTTATTCCACTCGTGGCTGCGCCACTTGTGAAATATACCTTTTGGTGCTCACTCGGTGAAATATATTCCGATCTTACACTTAACTTAACAAATATCCTCTATATAATATGTTGTACTATAGAGAGGGCAAATATAAGTATTATAATGTTTAAATTATAGTTAAACAGCATTGTAGATGCTTATTACCAAATGAATGTAAGAATGAATGCGAACTAAATTTTTCACAATGAAGCAAAATGTAAAGACAAATTTTGGCTTCCATATTAAATACAAATAAAACAAATTATGTATAACAGTTCTACTTTAAACCAGCAACCAGAAGAAATGTCATTCAGAATCATTCAACACGTGACTTAACAAAACTAATTGTGAATTTGAGAAACAAATTGATATTGTTGTATAAAATGTTGTTACATATATCATGTTCTAGTGAACAACAGAGAAGATACTTTATACTATCTGTGTCATGTCTTATATGTTTCATGGGTAGAAGTGATCGAATATACAATAAGATAGTATTTTGCGTATAATATGATATAATTATCTGTTCCTTGAAATAAATATTTTGTCTTGTTTATGAAATACAATTTGTCTTATTCATTTAATTTACAATTTGGCTTTGATTGATATTGATGAAAAATAAATCTCTTTCTGTAATGTGTACATATTTATTATTCTTCTTTAAGAACAATTTCTTCTGACTTAGCACGGCGACGAAGTAATGCCTTCTCCAATTCATTTGTAAAGTCCGCACCTGGATTAATATCTTGAGCTGCTTTCCTTAGGTAATTCCCAGGGATGTTTCCACGTCTCCCACTTGCTTCTGCAAGGAACCAACCTTGATTATATTTAAGCTATATAGTTTTCTTAACAAAAAATAAATATAATGAGTCCTTTACAGCTTAAATACGCCGTTTCAGTTGTGAATTTACCACATAGATAGTTTTTACGTTTTGTACAATAACGCTCAGTTAAAATAACTAACAAGAAATGTTAAAAGTCCATTTCAGCGCAAAAGAAAGAAATGTGTAAATATGCAGAAAATTTTAGCCTTAATAATTTGTTCATAATATTATTCATTTGAATACAATTAATAATCAAAACATTTATCTAAAGCCACAAATACAAATAATTTCGATGATATCTGTCCGGAACGCTTACTTAAAGTTTTCGGTGTGACGTAAAACCCAACGATACAAATAAATAAAATTTACATTTAGCCTGGTGAATAAGTGTAAAAGATTTGCAGAGATTGCAAGTGTTAAAAAATTTCAGTAGTTAATTACCAACAGTCTAGAACCTGGTCGGGGCCCCTGTGACCGAGTGGTTCTGGTCATTGGCTTCAAACCATTTGACCCACACTCCTGTAAATTCATTGATATGAGGAAGCTATCCAGCTAGCGTACGGACGTTGGTGTTTTTTTTATCATATTCTGGTTGTGTTTGAAATAATGCTAGGAAGGACAAATGAGGTATAACTCTACCCGGAAAACATGATTGTGGACATATGACCAACACCGTGTTGGTTTTTCTTTATACGGAAGAAAACAAAACATGCAGAGCCTTGTCAGACAGCAAAATTGAAACTCCTGGAAATGAGATAGTTTTAAAGTGGATTCGCGGCCGCCGATGGGCAGACAGACGTTTATCAAACAACATGGTTTCCGGTCAATAACTAGAACCAAGGATGATATATTTAATTAAAAAAACATTGTATATAAGATATCGCTTGATATTGCATTACGGCCAACTAGGGTTATGATTAAGTAACTTTATAGAAATAGAAAAACGATAGCCGGTCAAAGACTAAAGAAAGGAATGAATGTTTCAATGAGTTTCAAACAAAGCCGTCGCGTGGGATAGCTTTGGGTTTTGTAGGGATATGGTCGCTTTAACAGTTACTTTATAGAGAAAATATTTTTTCCGGTTAATAACTAGAGTTTTGGAATGAGTA
Organism: Ruditapes philippinarum; assembly: GCF_026571515.1. Taxonomy (NCBI): domain Eukaryota; kingdom Metazoa; phylum Mollusca; class Bivalvia; order Venerida; family Veneridae; genus Ruditapes; species Ruditapes philippinarum. The sequence goes on from NW_026856550.1 coordinate 24,932, forward strand.
ATTACATTGAAATTTGTTTCCTATAAAGCTTATGTAAAGTCCTTGCTATGGATTTTGAGCCTCCTTATGATCAAGGTCTATGTTAATGTTACTTGAAACAGGAAATCGGTTTCCGGTCAATATAACTGATTTTTAGAATGAATAATTGCAATCAGACCAAGGATGGGATTGCTTTAGGATCACCCTGTGGTCAAGGTCAAGGTCATTTAACTAAATATAGAAAATTTGTTTCCGTTCAATAACTAAAGCTAGTTATGAGATATTTCAACGAAATCTTGTGTAAAGCAAACTTATATTACGACCTAACATTAGTTTGTTTTAGCGCTACGTAGGGTAGTGTTCAATGTCACTTTAACAAAAAAAGACGAATTTGGTTTCAGGTCAATAACTAGAGTTTACTTGACATTAGCAAGCTCGTATGAGGAGCTCGCTTCGTATTTATTTACTCTACCCCTTGCTACCCCAACAAAATCAATGTCAATACGATATTATTTTTCGATTTGATGTCCGAGGGGTGTTCAAATATGAATGCAACTAAGCCAATATCTAACTTTTAACAAGGTTTTGCACGAACTGTATGTACATGTATCGTATAGAAGGTTGTGTAAGCTTTCCATTGATACAATACATTTATAAATCAGTTCAGTCTAGCGATAAACGCTATCTTCTCGTATATACTTAAGCTAAAATCGTTGGTAAAAAGGTATCCTTTCACTGACCAAATAAAGTTCTATATCATGAACCGCTGTATTCTTATATATAATTAATGAAAATATGTCGTATTTATTGGAACACTGAACTTTCTTTTTCATCTGTTCACACGCAGGTGTAAGAAACTTAAAAGAGTTGTGGATTCAGAAAAAGATGCACCTGATGCACGCCGTACGAAAACTAAAAACTTCGCCCAAAAACGGTTGAAAAATTAAAGGATTTGATTGCTACTGATGCAAGATTTACAACTAGGTATATAGCTGAATAAATTTAGTATCTTGGTAGGAGTCGCTCCAAACAATTCTAAGATGTGATTTAAAAATGAGAAGGATAAGTGCCAGATTGTAATCCCACCCCCTTACAAAAAGAGCAAAACTGTCTTAGGGAAAGAATCTTTAAACAATTGTTGAAACAGCTCCCTGAATACAACAATCGATCTTTTGCAAATATCATCACTGGCGATTAGACGTGGTTTCACTTTTATGAGCAAAAGCGAAAGAACCATAACAAATATGGGCAACCAAAGAAAGGAAGTCAAAGACTTTTCATAGCAAAAACGCACCATGAACGTCAAAAAGGTCATGTATGCAATTTTCTTTACAAAACAAGGTCCTGCTATTTCCTATTTGCCGCAGCAAAGGGTAAATCTGCAAATGTTAAGTTTTACAAAAGCGAGGTCCTTCATAAATAAATGAAATATTTCAAAAACCGTCGACCAAAACTGGTCTCCGTGGTGTCAGGTTGTTGCATGACAATGCAAAGCGGCAATTGTACGAGTATATCTGAAACAGGAAAAGGTTGTCTCGGTGTGGCTGTTTTCCAGTGTCTGAACAGTATACCTCGAAAAGATTTGAAACCGTAGCGGTGAGTGACAAGTGGTTGGAAGTCATCAGTCTTAATCACTCGCCGACGGATGACCATTAATTGAATTATTCTTAATTCAAAAAGGTTATATATTTTAACTTTAAACAATATACTTTGGCTTGACTTAGTCTTAGTGTCTCATATAAATAAATGAATACAAAATACTTAATGTTTTCTTTTAAAATGTTTTAGAAAAAGGTGCTTGTGAATTACAACACCAAATCAATTGAAAACTATACCTGGTAATTGGGTTTGCACAATGTCCCGACGATGTACCTACAAAGTTAAAATTGAAATTATTTGGACACAATTTTGATATAACAGTGATGCAATTTTATGAACTATGACAATCATACAAATTATACAATTGCAAATAAGTTATTCTTCTGATTCAAGAGGATGATATCTATATCAAAAAGGTATGGCAAAAGTACATGATATATAAATTAATCGTACTTATTCACTTTATCTTTCGATGGATGGGTATTGACTTAAAATGCATAAATGTAAAGCAATGTCCTTCTAAATCTTCTGATTAATATATCTATAAACAAAACCCGGTCAACTGAACACTTACACGGAAGTAAGTCATATTATTAATTAAATGACTGTTACGCTACTAAAAGATTCCGATGAGCTCGGTCATCAACTTCGTAGTTGGCAAAGAGTTACATTCCATTTTAAGTCAAAGAAATGATCAATAGCTCCGATATCATTTGTTTCCTGTCCTTGCCACCGGGATGGAAAATGTAAATCTATATTTTATAAGAAGTTATGTTGATAAAAAAACATACGTAATGAGTAGGTATCGTATCCGTTCTTATATCCAACATGCTTCTTCGTCGCAGTATCGTATCAGGTGATGGTTTCTTTGCAATCGGAGGTGCAGCTTTATAAAATATGTTGTTAAAGTTTTATGCTCTTAATGTTAAAATGAAAGTCAATAGCTTAAGCTCTAACCATATATGAATTTATAGATTTTCATTTTTTTAAATCGATTTCGATACTTTTCGAAAGGAAACGAATTTAAAAAGTGATAATAACTTGGGGATAAAATAATTAAAAACATTTGAAATATTGTACACTTAGTGACAAATTATAAAAACCATAATTATCATCACCATCGTATTCACAATTCAAATACTTATAGGTACCTTTAGGTGACAGCGTGACCGAGTGGTTTACGCGTCGGACTAGTAACCTAAGGATTGCTGACCATGTTGGTTCACAACCCGTCAGAGTCAGCCGTTACGTCCATGAGCAAAAAACTTTTCACCCATTGCTTAGCACTTTTTTGTTCCAGGACTGTTTCAGAAGTGTTTAAATTAGCTTATTCCTTTCGAGACAATCAGACTAGATTTATTAGTATAAATAAATGTTTTCTAACGTGTTCATTATGATTATGTTAACAGAATACAGGCATTTGCCAATTAATTAAAACAATTCTTATAAGATGATTTGGACGTCAGAAAGTGTTCCTTGCGACTTGCATCTCATATTCATTGAAAATACATATATACAATATATGTTAAGTCACCACCTGTATCTTCAGCTTTCTGTACATAATTCCCAGGGAAGTATCCATATCTCCCGCTTGCTTCACCACAGAACCAATCACCACATTTTTCCCAAACCGTCACAACCTGTCCTGCCTTGATTTCCATATCATCATCCGAGCTTGGTTCGTAATCGTACAAAGCTATATATTTTTCTTAACATAAAGAAAAAACAATTAAATATAATGAATACTTCACTGGTGCTGTTCATATGCCGTTGTTGTTTTTAATTTACTACATAGATAGTTCAAATTACGTTTCGTACACTAACGTTCAACAAACAGATTGACCTGATTACAAGTTAATAAACTTAATATCGTAAATCCATTTTAGCTCAAACAAGAAATATTTTAATATGCAGGAACTTTCAGGTCTAAATAATTTGTACATACTGTACAATGTACTGTCATTTAATTGAATACTATAAATTATCAAAACATTTATCTCATTTCGTTCATATCTGTTCGGAACGCTTATTTTAGGTCTTCTTCATTATCAACCTCAGATTATACAAATGTATCTTTGCTGTATTTGAATTTACCAGGCTTTTGTTGAGGTACTGATATCGTATCGTGACCTGATTGTACATGAAATGCAGGATCTGTGTGTGCTTCTTGTTCTCGTTCTGTACTTAGAATTGGAGATCCTATACATTAAAAACAGCATTTATTTCTTAACATTTAGCCTTGTGAATATGTGTAAAAATTAGCAAAGCTTTAAATTTAGAACAGTTTAAATGTGTCAAGCTACCAACAGTAGTATTGGAATCTAGTACATTCTACCTTACTATGTCGAATATGAATAAGTGAGTGTGTAATCTATGTTTGGGAAGCTGCATTCCTGATCACTTGTCAAATAAATTGGTCCATTCTTATAAAAACTGCCAGAATTTTAATGACACTATGTAATCTTACTGTGTTTATCTGTAGTGTGTTGAATTTAAAACGTAACATATTTTCTTTGTATGTATTCAAATGATGTTAACTATACATTTCAAACGAGACTGTATAATAATTATCTTTTTTTTTTTCAAATATCAAATTTGAGCATAATATAAACTTTAAATGTCAACTTTTTGTGTATTGTAATATGGATTAAAATATAATTAGAACAGGTGAAATATCCAAAAACCAGTTAAACAAGTTATCTCTTCTTTATCTATGAAGGTGTGGAAAAAACACCCGTCAGAATGTTTTATTTTTCTCATTGACATAGTTATGAAATACAATGTATTATCAATATTCGGTTGTGAAACATGGAGTAATGTCAGTTTCTTTTGCCCGGGCCCTGCTTTCGCTAACGTTCACAACTGAGACAAATCTCATCCTAAGATTGTCTCAATATTGTCTGACCTTCTTACCTGAGCAAGTCTCATGTTGGCTTTCTCTTAACTTTGTTTCAACACTTGAAATCTCTACTGAGACTGTGTTGTCCCAAGGACATAAACGGCTATCTTGACATGTTGGTATTAATTAAGATATGCCACAAAGATTTTCTTTGTTTTGAAGTAAATAGTTGCTATGAATGTAAGCTGGCGAAATGTACAAATTTGAGGCGCAACAGAAACACGATTCTTGTTGTTGTTTTTTTTTTTTTTTTTTTGCCTGTGGGTTTCATCAAATGTTTTGCTAAACGTTGTTCTTCAGTTTTTTTCACAAAAACACATGGATTAAGAGATTAATTAGTGTCATTTTTTACACCAAATTGTAGCAGATGAAATTATCTAATATTATGTCAGATTTCTGAAAGAAATAGTGATTTTTTAGAAATTGTGCACAAAGTGTTTTTTGTCTTTGTCTGCATTGGATTGGATTTACCTATACTTGTGTATTTGATTTAACCTGTGTAAAATTGATAACAGTGAACTATTGAATTACTGAGAAGACATACAAAGGATTAACTTCTATAATAGACACACTATAATACAGGTTTATACAAAAGAAAACTGTTAACAGGTTAACTGATCAGAAGTATCTGCAGGCCAAAAGTTTGAACTTCTTTTCGTGGCCATTATTTTTGTTTATAAAAAATACAATATAATCTGAATACAATGTCAAATAGAGGACAAGGTCAGACATTGGGTAATACTAAGCATAATCGCCAACAACAACATAAGTCATTGAAAGGGAAATCTTATACAGATGGACCATCTCTTAAAAATAAAAGAACTCATTCTGATGTCAGTGAAGAAAGCAATACTAGTGTGCTTGGTTTGTCCATTATTCAAACACAACTAGATGAAATGAATGAGAAACTTAGCGGAGTAAAACAGAATCTGGAGCATGTTCTTAAAAAAGAGGATATTGAAGGTCTGATTAAAAAAACTGTTTGTAACATTATGGATAAACTTGAAAAAAAAGATGCATGAAGATATATAGAATAAGGTTCAAGAAAAAAAATTAATGAAAAAATTGACTCTATAACATTTGAAAATCAACAATTGACAGACCAGCTAAAATCTACAGAAACAACATTATAAAAAAAAATAAATGACTTAGAAGAACAAATCAAACACAATGAAAAGAGAAGCAAGGAAGCTTTGAAAAACTCCAACTACAATGAACAATACTAACGTAAAAATAATTTAAAAATAATGGATGTTCAAGAAGATGAAGGTGTAAATAACAACAACCTTTTGACAAAAGTTTGTAATATCTTTGCAACACAGAATGTAGAGGTAGTTAAAAAAGAGGTGTTTGCCCTACATCGTATCCCAACAAGAAAAGATGGAATAAGACCAGTGCTTAATTATTATATGAAAACTATCAATAACAATGTTAAGTCCAGATTGATGAAAAAAAGAAAGAAATGAAAAGGATTGCTCATAGACTGGTAGATGACGTCACATCAGCCAACACTGGTTTGATTAACCGCTTAAAACTAAATACTGATATAGAAAGTGCTTGGTACTTTAATGATTCTGTATATGGAATGACACACACAAAAAATCGCACTTAGTTTGACTTATATGACAACATATTAAATGAAGTTATTGCTGCATCCAAAGCCCGTTCCAACAGTGGAAGGAGATAAAGTGAACTCAAACAGACAATTAAGTATAAACATTGTACATTATAATAGCATTGCTGCCTGTTCTGATTTGTTGGTTTGTTTGAACGTGTTTTTTTTTATTAACATAAAACAATAATGTGATTTGTTATTGAATCCTTAGAATTGATATTTATCTTTATAAACCATTTCACTATTTCTATCGTCCCTTTCAATTTTCATTCTTCACTAGTGTTCATTTTTAAGTACATGTGAATAATAACTATCCTAATTTTTGGCTTATGTATAAATATAATGCTAGTTTTAGAACAAACAAGGTTTTTCAATAAATTTACAGTTATATCCAATTATAGAACAATATATAAATCCAGTGACTTGTGTGTACTGTGTTTTTGTGTAAAGATTGTTTTTAAAACATTAGTTTATTTTTGTTGCAATGCTGTTTATTTTTGTTTTACTAATATATCATTTTATTTGTACCTTGTTGAGGCTTGAATTATTGTTTTATTTGGTGTATATAATATTACTCAGATGTAGTTGTCACTTGAATTGTATAAATAGAAGGAAATGTATAAATGAATCAATATTATGAGAAGTCTCAACATTTTCTGTTACAATTGCCGTAGTTTAAATGATAGTATTAAAAGATGTGATGTGTTAAATCTTTTTCAAACTAAAGAAGCTGATAAACTTTGTCTGCAAGAAACCCATTTTGTAAAACATATAGAAAATGAAATTTATTCTGAGTGGAATGGTTTAGGCTATTTTAGTCATGGAAAATCAAATGCCAAAGTTGTAGCAATTTTATTCAGAGAGAATTTAAATATTAAAATTAATTCATTTAAAACTGATGATAATGGATGATATATAATTTTACAGGTATTGTTTGACTCTTCAACTTTTATATTAGTCAATATTTATGCCCTTAACGTAGATAGTCCAAATTGTTTTTAAAGTTTTTTTTAATGATATTGATACCTTTAATGAGAATGACTCTCTAATAATTTGTGGAGACTATAATCTAAGTACAAAATTCTGCTTTAGGTTATCATAATTATAAATCAAGAAATAATGATATTAAAGCTAGCCTAAGGAATGTTTTACTAGATATTATAGATTTTGAAGATAAAAAAATTTGTTGACCTGTTTAGAGAGTTGCGTGGTAATGTCAAAAAATACACATGGCGACGCACAAATCCTATACAGCAAGGTAGATTAGATTTTTTTCTCCTCTCAAGAGATTTGTATCAATATGTAAGAAATAGAGGATATTTGTTTGTTTGTGTGTAAGATGAAATTTTATTTCATCGAGTGGGCTTTAAAAACAGTATTCTCACGAGTGGCGTAGCCACGAGTGAGAATACTGTTTTTAAAGTTCACGAGATGAAATAAAATTACATCTTACACAACAAACAAACAAATTTTCTTTTTATTTTATGCTTAAAAACAAGTTAAAACGAAATTTCCTTAATATTTACGTTAATATTAAAATCTGTTTTCCCATTTAGAGCCTCAAAAAAGTCGAATTTCTCATTAAATTCAAGAAGTCATGGGCTGAAAAATAAGTTCCACAATCAACGTTAAATGGTGGTGATAGTATTCATTTTATTAAAAAATATGTCTGATCCAATGTTTAAATGATAAAAACAAACAATTCTAGTAGGATAAAAAGTCCAACCATCCATCCATATTTCTGTTACTGACTGCGTAATTATATTAGACCTGGCTTTGTTAAATGTAAGCGGCCGCCATTTTTAAAGTTGTGTATTTCACTGGAGGAAAATAATTGTGTTTGATTCAGAGGGATATCATTTGGATTTGTTAGTCATACACCTTTTTAAAAGAAAGAAAACTTATATGAGGATTGTAACAGACAATAAATAAGTGTTAACAGATGTGTAAACATTCAAAAAAGTGGATAGGAAATTGGAAAACTTGGAAGCCTTACGAATGCTGGGTTGTTTTACATATTCTTCGACTGAAAGCTGTCATTGCTTTTCAAGTTTTCATAAAGCATTCTGCAGTTTTTGCTCGTAGGATACTTAAATGTTCCCAAATGTCATCAAGAGCAGTTTTGCATGTGGAAGGAATGTATTTTTCAGACTGTAAAAATGAAACAAAAAATTAAAGAGACGATATTTGGTGATTGGTAATTTTAATGAATAGAAGTAACTTACTGTAAGTTTTCTTCTTTTTATTACTTTTGACATATAAGTTATTTATAAATTTCAGCTTTGCTTTTCTTTAAACAGTCTGATATTGACGAAATAGTCAGCAAAAATAAAATTGAGGTACAACATGGGGAAAATCTTAAAAAAGTAGTTTCGTCATTGAAAAGTGTGAAATTATATTTTGATAATTTTCACTGTGAAATTATCAAATATAATTTTCACAGATAAATCAGTAATCCACTGAAAAGCATAAAATAAAATGTGATATTGATATTAGTTATAAGTCTGACCATTCAATAATATATTTAGATATTTGTTTTATTCATGTGAATCATGGAAAAGGTTTATGGAAATTTAACAATGCTCCTTTACAGGATATTGATTTTTTTTAAATATTATTAATGAGAAAATAAACGAAGTTAAATTTCAATATTGTTTACCAGTATATAATATTGATTATGTGTTAGATATAAAAAATAAAGACATAGAATTTGTTATTTATGATGAACTTTTTTTAGAAACACTTCTTATGGAAATAAGACGTAAAACCATTTCTTATAGCTCTTTTGAGGTCAAAGAAAGAAATATGTTTGAAAAACAACTTATGGATGAAATTATTTTTATAGAGCAACATTTGACAAATGACAATAAAGAAAGGTTGTTACATTTACAAAATGAGCAAAATGAGTTGTTAAGATCAGCTATGATTAGGCCAAGGTCAAAATGGATAAAATCTGGAGAAAAACCTACTAATTATTTGTTAAGTTTAGAGAAATCACATTGTCAGAAAAGTCATACTTTTTATAGAAATGGATAATGGAACATTTATTTATGTCCAAAAGGATATACGTATTAGAAAAAAAACTTGTTGCTATTATGAAAATTTATATAATGAGGTAAATGTGACTTCAGAAATGAGGTAAATGTGACTTCAGAGTTGATAGAGAACTGAGAAAATTGTACAGTTACTAAGTTGACAAATGATGAATCACTTAAGCTTTACTCTCATATGATGAAGTTTCTTTAACATTAAAGAATATGAAAAATGATAAAAGCCCGGGTTGTGATGGGTTTACAACAATTTTCTTTAAACGTTTTGGAACAGAATTGGACATTTTGTAGTTAGGGCTATTAATTATGCTTATAATTAAATACTTTTTCAAAAAGTCAAAAATTAGGAACAATCACATGTATTCCAAAAGAAAATAAACCTAAACAGTTTTTGATAAACTGCAGACCAATAACTTTATAAAATGTTGTTTATAAATTGGCATCTGGTAGTATAGCAAATAGAATTAAAGGTGTTTTAGATATTTTAGTGTCAAAAGATCAAACTGGAGTTGTTAAAAATATATATATTGGAGAGAATACTAGATTATTGTATGATATAATGGAATTTACTGAAGATAATAATATACCATATTTAATTATGATGATCGATTTCGATAAAGGTTTTGATACATTATCTTTTAAATTTATAGAAAATGCCTTTCACTGTTTAATTTTGGTCCTATGTTAAGGAAATGGATATCATTATTTTTACACAATACTGAAACTTGTGTCATACTAAATGGCTTTTTATCTACATTCTTCAAAGTTAAACGAGACTGTAGGCAAGGTGATCCAATTTCACCGTATATATTCATTTTATGCGCAGAAATGTTGGCTATTAGAATAAAACAATGTAATGATGTTAAAGGTATATTTATAGATGATGAAGAATATAAAATTACACAATTTGCAGATGATACATCACTATTGTTAGATGGTACTGAAAAATCATTTAATAATGCTCTAAAAGTGTTGAATATATTTTCAGAGATTTCTGGACTAAAAGTTAATTTTGATAAAACCAGTCATTTGGATAGATTCCCTTAAGTACAGTACTAGATCAATCAAGACAAAATGGAAACTTACATGGGGTGATACACAGTTTAAATTGGTAGGTTTGATATTTGATGTAGATTTAGATAAAATGATTGATTAAAATCTTTATGAAAAATTACAAAAGGTAAAAAATAGTATAAGTCATTAGAAAGAAAGAATGTTAATAGGTAAAGTCAATGTTGTTAGGTCTATTTTACTTCCATTATTTACACATTGTTTTACAAGTTTGCCAACTCCTTGTTCAATATTTTTAAAGTCACTTAATGATTTATTTTATGACTTTATATGGGGAGACAAGGCAAAAATAAAGCAATCAGTTATGACAAAGACATACAAAGATGGTGGTCTTAACATGGTTGATATTTATAGTTATATACACAGTTTAAAGATAAAACGGCTTAAAAGGTGTGTCAGTAATTGTGATGGAAAATGCTTTGACCTTGTGAAATCACTTTTCAATATTGATAAAATTTTTGATACTGCAAAATTGTTCTGTGAATTGATTATTGATAAGATGAAGAATAGATTCTGGATTGATGTTTTGAAAGCCTATATTGTACTTATTGATAGCTTTATATTGATGATATTGAACAAGTGTTACATATGCCACTATTTTATAACCATAAATTGGTAACAGGAAGTAATTTATATTTCATTAAAACCTTATATGATCATGGATTTAGATTTGTAATGACATTTTAAATCAACATGGAGAGTTTTTAGAATAAAGCTACATAGAACACATTACATGTAAACAATTAATTTTTTACAGTATCATAGTTTGAAACTGGCAATAAACAGATACACACAAAACCTTAATATTTGTATCCAAAATGCCTTACAGTTCAGTATCCTATTATAAGTTGTTACATCAAACCTATCATAGTTGTCAATAACAATCATAAATATGTTTATGAAACCATGGCAAAAACTACAGAGATACCAACATGTGAAGAAAAATGGACATTATACTTTGGAGACATTACCTTAAATTGGCAGTTTATATTTGGTTATGTATTTAAATGTACTAAAGATTCATATATATAATTGTTTCAGACAAGAATTATTCACAGAATATTGGCAACAAACTCTCTTTTATTTAAAATGAAAATAGTTAAATACTAAAATGTGCACTTTTTGTGAATGTCAAGAAGAAACACTGATACTTTTATTATGCAACAAGATTCAGCCAATATTTCAGTTTCTGAAAGAATATATGCATAAATTTGATACCTTTTTTAATTGTAAATCTTTTATTCTAGGCTGTGAACTTAATGATTATAGATATGATATTTTGTTTTTAGAATTACAAAGATACATTTATTTGTCTAAGCGAAACAAATTGTTACCTACTTGTACTGGTTTTAAAAATAGCTTGAAATTAGCTTGGAATATGTATAAAAATATGAATTTGACAGAAGAAGAAATCAATAGATGAGCAATTGTTAAATCTCTTATTGAATAACTGATATAACTACATCAAAATTTGATAATTCTACTAATATAAAAGAAAACAACTTCAAAGCATGCAAGATATTTATTTCAGATGTTATTTTCGCTGTTATTTTCTTTTATAATGTAAATAAATAATATAATTATTAATTTTATTAATTACATGTATATGTGTTAACTGTTAATCATTATGCAATGTGATACAATATTATGTATATGATTTGATTGATATGTATGTTGATATGTTTGAATTGTATATGCAATACATGTAAGGTATGATGGGGATGCCCTCGACCCCTTCAGACCTATTACGAGGAAAATAAACGGGGTAACCCAGTTGGGGCCTCAAAAAACAAACAAACAAAAACACAAAAAACATAATATTATTATATATATACGTATAAGACAATTAAATAAAATGATTTTTGTTGTTGTTCTTGTTTTTGTGTTTTTGTCATTGATTTAGTTGTTGTTGTTGTTGTTGTTTTCTTTTGTATTTTGTATTAACAGCATAATTTCAAAAAGAGATTATATATTTTCTAGTACAAACAATTACAAATGGGTTATATTAATTGAATTCCTTATATGCTTGATTAGTAGATAGAGAAAATGATTTGACATTTTCGCAGTGAACTATTTTAATTGCTGATGATAATAATTGAACAATAATCAAATGTAAATGTCTTTAAAATAACATTCCCTCTTTATTGAAATATGAACGATGTCTGACGAGAAGCAAATTTATTTTTTGCACAGTAGTATAAAATATGCATCATAGTTTTATTATTAAAATTGTGACGTCATGATTTTAACACTTCTTACAGCCGTGAGGCATGATTTTACCGCACAATAATTAGTCTAATCGCTTATTCTTTCTCGTTTTGCCCAATTTAGAATAATATATGTTTATCTGTTACAATAACTAAACAGAAAGGAAATATTACTAATCTATTACATCTAGCTTCACAGCAACCTAATCGGAGACAGCCGAACCCTTGTCTGAATATTTTTGAGATCAATCTCAAATCTCAGATTTTGTCTCAGGAATTTTAGTGAAAGCCAAACTGAGAAAAATCTCAATCTAAATTGAATTGAGATTTAAGCAAAGGTTCTGACCCTGGAAAAGTTTTTGAAAGCCGGACCTTGGCTATTAAACGATTATTTGTAGTGTTGATATCTGTGTCTTTAGGGGACCTGAGGGATGTTGCACGTAGTCATTATCCCTCATGTACAGACTCAATTAAACTGACTCTGCAATTCTCTTGTATTTTTGTTGTGATAAATGTTTCTGAGGGATCACTTTGTTTCCCAGATTTTTGGTAGAATTTTATTCTTCGGTTTCCAGAGTGTTTACTGTACAATTTAAGGTTTCGTGGGATTGTTATGGTTCTTGTTTTATAAAAAGCATTATGTTTTTTACATTATGTTTGTTTGATTGGGGTTTACGTCGCACAGACATAATATACACCTCGGGTGCCCTTCCGTGCTTTATTTCAAGCACAAAGAATTGAGTAGAACCACCGAATCTAGCTTGATAGCTTCCTCACATGAAAGAATCTCAGTCATCAGGATTCGAAACCATTGTGGTGAGGGGCAAGTGGTATGAAGTCAATAAACTTAACTACTTGGCCACGCGCGCCATGTCAATGCATTATCGTTAATAAAAAGAAAAACATTAATTTAATGAATACTTAAAAGGTGCTTGTGAATTAAAACATAAAATAAATTGAAACTTTACCTGGTGTGTGTGTTTGCTCAATTTCCCGAAGCTGTACCTACAAATTGAAATTGAACTGATTTGGACCCACTTTTGATATAATAGGGATTCAATTAAAATAAAACCGAGGGAAAAATGACAATTATAAGAAAAGTACAAGTGCCAATATTCAAGTAATGTTAATGAATTAAAAAGGCGTTGTTGATGTCAAAATTAAATGATATGTTATTTTATTGTATTTTTGCAACGAAGCTATTATTGGGTAACAACTAGAATTTAGACACTTTAGTTAGTCATAATAAAGAAATTACCATTAACTAGTAAAATATTCCGATGAGCTTGATCATCAACTAACTTGTTGTAAAATTATTATATAACATGTATGAATGAAAGTAATGAACATTTACTCCGTGAAAAACACATATCCAAGGCGATTAAAGTATACAGGCGACAAAAGTCGGAATTAAAAACAAATAGAAAAGTTCCGTTATCATTGTTTCCTATCCTCGCCGACCACAAAGTCGAAGGGATGATTAATGCAAAATCTAGTTAAATTACAAGATATTAAAAAGAAGAAAATAACAAAGTAAATACTATAATTACCGTATCATAACTTTCGTGCAACGTTTTCCTTCGTCGCCGTATGGGTCCAGGCGATGGTTTATTTTCAATCGGAGGTGCTTATTTATAGAATACGTTGTTAATATGATTGATGCTCTTAATTTTTTTAATAAAATTCAATTGCTTTAAATCTAATCAGTTACCAATTAAGAGATTGTTTTCATTTTGAATCGATCTGATAAGTTTCAAAAGGAAACAAAGGTGAAAATATCTTTGGATTAAAAATCAAAACATTTAAAAGAATGTTTACTTATTAAGCGGTTTCAAAGCTTACTGTAACCTTAACGTATTCATTATGTAAACAAGATAAAAGGAGATACTATTTCAGTAAAATGATTCCTATTCATAATTAGAAGAATAATTAAAAAATCATTGCCACTTGCATCTCCTATTCAGATCATTGGAAATTAAATATATATAAAAATCTCTGCTACCTGCGGCATCGGGAGGCATTCTTGAATCATATTGTTCATCGTCAGCATCTGGGTCCATGCATTCTTAATATAGAGGAGAAAATCAAATCATCAGGAGCTATAAGCGGATATGATACGCTGGACTTTTAAAATACTGGGCGCAATAAAGAAAGTCTGAACTATTAAAAGCTTCAATTATAAAATTTACACATATATAGTGTATCGATACAACGATGGACCTGAAGTAATCATCCGTTCAGTAACACTGATAGTAAGAGTGAAATTTAAACATTTTTAAAGCAAAGTTCTGTGATTGAAACGAAGATGATTCTTGGAAAAAAAAGATGCAAGAGTAATGAACCTTGTTATAGATGCTATTAGTGATGACAAGTGACAATTAGCTAAAGATTCTTATAATAAACCATTTTTATAAAAGAATTAGAAATCTTAAAATTGTCAATTTTCAAAAAGATTGTCAGATCTAAATCGAAATAATGAGCTACCGCTTAATTTTATATACATACTATTCATTTATTTATTAATTTTCATTCATGAATTAATTCATTCATTAATTGATGAATTCATTCATTCATCCTTTTCATCCGTTCGTTCGTTCGTTCGTCCGATCATTCATTTATTCATTCTGTGTCCATATGAAATCATAGCATTCGACTGTCTTATGGACGTGTAAGTTTGTAATCATAAAATTACCCAGATAAATTGCTTATGTTTATTTAAGGAACATAATTCCTTTTCATCATTGATATGTTTTCGTTATTTAAACCTTATTGTGCAAAAAAAATTCTAACGTGAAAATTTCAAACAGAAGTAAATACCTAGATACAACGTATCAGGGTCAAATAAGAGTCCCATTTTATTACCTTCCTGGTCTTTTCTTTGCAACAACTAGCGCAGAACGTATACGTAGACACGGCAGTGCATAAATATGACACTTGTCATACATACCTCTGAACGTTTAGATCGCAAAACGAATATCATTAAAAAAGGAATATGTAAAGATATCATTGATATTTAGACACTTATAAAAAACCTCTCTATTTGAAGCGTCGCGTGGTTTTTTTCTCAAATATTTAATTTTTGAATGTATGAATGTGTATGTATTTGTACATACACAAAAGGACAGGCTGAAATTGCTGAAATGGAATTGCATTATTAATTATGATATAAGAGTCCGTCCATACATTATGTTATATATTGCATTGAGATATATTGAAAAGCATATAAATAATTCATAATCAATATAAATAAATATAATAAGTTTATAAATTTGATTAAGATGAATATGACATAAAAATTACGACGATGAAGATGAGAAAGATGGCGCATATTACGATTATGGGATGATGATTTGTAACTATTTATAATATAAATTTAATAATGGGATGCTGATGGGAATAATGCTAATTGGGATGGAATTAGAATGGTATGGTAATGATGATGATTATAAGGATGTTAGTGATGCTTGATGGTTTTTTTTGTTGTTCTATTTTAATTGTTTTATTTGTCCATCGAATACCGATTTAAAAACTTTTTATTCATATCTCTGCGCCACCATAGCTTTCTTGGAAAAAACAGCAATAACCAATTACACCGATAGTCATTGACTTCCTACCCAACATGATATCCGAATGAGCACCTAGATGCAAATGATGGTGTTTATCATGATGACTATTATGATGAACAATGATAATAATGGTAATGTTGATGGTAATGATGATGATTGGGATGATTTTAATGATAATTCACAATTAATGCTTTGTTTAAATTTGCCATGGCTATACTTAGGCGAAATTTTGCCATGGCAGAATATTTAAATTTTGAGATACCTACAGTATGTGTAAGAATAATATTCAGTCAGATTTTTCCCAATATTTTAAGACGCTTGCATTGGCAATTTTGCCATTGGAAAGTTACAACTCGTTGCAATGTTAGATATGGCTAGGCTTTTGCTATGATAAAATACCGAAAATCCGTGGCAAAGTCCAATTTGCCGTCGCAAATGCAACCTTTAAATGCATTTTCTCAAAAACATAGTAAAGATATAACAAATACGAGACATATTAACCTTGAAATCTTTTTACTATGGAAACAATGTAAGATTTTTTGTCATTATTTTTTTTGACCACTCGTGCGTTACCTTAAATATTAAACTTGGAAATTTTAATAGAGGACCAGGATATTTTAAACTTAATAACAGTATCTTTTTAGACAATGATTTTAAATTGATGTTAAATGAAAATATAAATGAGGCGGTAATGATAAATTCAGAAGCATCACCAGATATTCTTTGGGAACTTATCAAAGGAACAATAAGAAATACTGCAATAAAAATATTCTACACATAAAAGAAAAAATGAAAACCAATTAGAAAACATTTTAATTAAAGAATTAGCTGATCTAAACAGGGCACATCAAACATTCGATAAAATTAGTAATAATAATGATTATAATACCGATAATAAAGATGAAAAAGATGTACTAGAAAGAATATCTATGAAACAAAATTAATGAATAAAATTTATATGAAAATAAAATAAATGGCTTATTAATAAGATCAAAAGCTGTCCATGTTAAAGGAAATGAAAAAAAAACTCAAAATATTTTGCAAATTTAGAAAAGAGACATGCTGAGAAAAAAGTTTTTCGAAATAAGTTATAGATGGTAAAGGAATTTTTGAAAGTGATCAGATTTTACAAGAAGTGAAATATTATAAATCATTGTACAATAAAGTTCCACAGAAAGACACAGATATTTCTTTTTTTACGATAATACAAATAAATTATCAAATGAAGAACAAGAAATGTGTGAAGGTTTTCTAAGTGAAAATGAATGTAAAACTGCTCTTTTTGAAAAAAAAAATAACAAATCACCTGGCTCTGATGGACTTACTACAGAATTTTATCAGATATTTTGGAATTAAATAAAAACATATTTTGTTAACTGTATAAACTATGCCTACAGAAAAGGTGAACTATCAGAAATTCAAAAACAAAGTATAATAACCTTAATACCTAAGGAAGGTAAAGATCAAACATCACTTTCAAATTGGCGACCTCTATGTCTTTTAAATATTGACTTTTAAATTGCTACAAAAGCAATTACTATTCGAATAAAGAAAGTATTACATAAAATAATTAGTCATGAACAAACAGGTTTTATGAAAGGACGCTATATAGGAGAAAATGTACGAGTTATATTTGAGATAATAGAACACATTGAAAAAAATAACAAGTCTGGTATTCTATTCTTCTCTGATTATCAAAAAGCATTTGATAGCTCAAATCATGATTTTATTGTTCAATGTCTTCACTTTTTTCAGTTTGGTGAATCACTTATTTCATGGGTAAAACTCTTATCTAACAAAATTAATAGTGTAATCATAAATAATGGTCACATGTCAGAAAGTTTTCATATTCAACAGGGAGTAAGACAAGGATGTCCCCTTTCTTCTTCCTTATTCACCATATGTATGCAACTTTTAACAAACAGGATTGCAAAAGATAATGACATTTAGGGATTTATGATAAATAATAAAGAAATCAAACAGACATTATTTGCTGATGATGCAACATATATAAATAATGGACAAAAATATTCTTTTGAAAAATTTATCAGTCATTAATGAATTTGGAAATATATCTGGTCTCAAACTAAATACATCAAAATCAGTTGTCTTGAAGGTTGGAGCCCTCAAAAGAATGAATTTAAAATATGCAGAAAATATTAATTTCACCTGGACATCAAAACATGCGAAAACACTTGGCATAACTTTCTACACAGACTCCAAAATGAATATGCTTAACTACTAAACTACAAGAATTTAAAACATGCTCAAAACAGTGGCAAGACCGTAAACTAACATTGATGGGAAAAGTCACAGAAATTAAGACATTTGCATTACCAAAACTAATTTATCCATTTACAGTTCTTGAAAACCCACCTGACCATATTATTAAAGATAAACAACAGCAATTTTGAACTTCTTATGGGATGGTAAAACAGATAAAATTAAGCGTAAAACTATTATAAACAACTATTATGTAGGAGGATTAAGATTATCAGATAATGCGTTCCAGAATAAAAAAGGAAATTCCAGATGTCCCTTTTCTGGGGGGCGACCTCAAGGCGCTTTTTCAGCAACAATTTTACATGCACAGATACAGACAGTACAGAGCTGACTTAGGGGAATAATTCCCCTAACTTTTTAACCTCAGACGAAACGCATTGTACCTGTTCGTTCGGCGGATATATGATACCACTATCATTTTAAATGGGTTTACTTTCTAAGGATAATGTTGGAAATGGTTGTTCGGAAATATTTCATGAAAACACACATCTTACTTTCAAATGGGTTAATATAACAGTAATTTACGCAGATTACAAAAACCTTTTAATTGTAGACGGTCAATATTTTTTAGATATGAAATAGAAGGCATGGGTTAAAAAAAACACAAATGTCTGATCATTTCTAGATTCGTGTTTTTATACTTGTTTGAGAATATAGAGTAGAGAGAAAAGGATACATCCGATATTAATTTGTATACAAGAAAAATATAATAACGGGCTATATAACATACAATGTATCACATTTATCTGTACATTTTTCATCTTACTGTTAAGAAAATAAATATATTTATCAAATAACTTACCGTACTTATTCAAGTAAAATATAAAACTTTTAAAAAATCGATAGGCATATGTTGTACTTAATTCTTATGTATAAATGTAGTGTTAAATATATGTTTTAATCATTATGCATTTTCGAAAAAAAAAGTTAAGAAGAATTGATGAAATTAAATGCTTATTTTCATTTTCCATATTTTTCTATGTATTTTTACTAAAAAAAAAACAATGTAGCATATTTTCCGTACTTATCACTGGTGTCGTAACTACTTTCGTCAATATACATATTAAAATAAACAAAAAAATAAATAATCATTTTTAAACAGAGAAAACTATAATAAACAGGCAATTCAATAGTTTTCCAAAAACTGATTATTATCAAAATATTTTATCTAATATGTGTCTACAACAACTGGTGAAATATTTATTTCTATATCACCCGATGAAATAAAACACGCAATTACAGATAAAACTTCATATCCTCTTTTCATTATATTCTTGAATATTCTTAATATAAATTCAGAAATATTGAAAAAAAATATTTATTACATAAATATAAGTGGTTCCGTTTAATTTATTTTTCACTGCAGTGAAATTATTTCCATATTGTCATAGTTGTCTTGTCGGATTATATTCTTCTAAGTCAGCCAAATCAAATAATTATAATGTAGTCAAATTTTTTTGCGGAACAAAAGAAAAACGTATACAATAAACAGAAAATTCAAGTTCTTTTTTTTCTATAAAATTTAATACAGGATTAATTTTCACATTGTGGCATGAAAGTTCTGATATATTTTACTTGTCTCGAAATATTTATTTTCATACTAGTTTCAATAGATGAAAACAAATCTGTATTTATTGAAAAGAACTCAAACATCATCTATTAAATCATGTATTATCTTCTTTTTAGCGTTTTGAAAAAAAAAACAAATGAAAATTCGGTCCTCTCTTATTTTTTATTTTTAATTCGTACATGGTACCATACATGTGGAATCTATTGTTCAATATATATTTGTTAATTGATAAAAATAAAACAACAAAAATAAATAAATAAGCAAAGCATAATGAAATGAAAGTTGTCAGACAATCAATAAAATTATCGTTCAAATTCTTAAATCCAGGTACTGTGTGATATCTTGTTGATTTCGTCTATCACGTCTGTTGTTTTGTGTTGTTTGTTTCACATATCTGAAATCAAATATTGAAACAACATTAACTTGTTTTATGATACAACTTAGTTTTACGGTGGTCATCATTTATATTATTGATCACAAGCATTAAAATGAAATAAAAGAATACAGTTTGGAATTATGAAAGCCCTTTTATCAATATTGTTAAATCAGATTCTGTATGAATGTTCATGAAAAGCGTAAAATGTAAATGTAAATAAGATAACTAGAAGAAAATAACTTTAATAAGAAAATTGTCATAGCTCGTTTATTTAATTCATATAATAATTATAATGCATATCTTCTACACATTTTCACTGTATAATGGCCTTTGCTTAAAGTATTTTATATCTATCCTTTCTTTAATGAAATGAATCGATAAAATGACAGACCCTGTAACCCTCTGTAATAGCATAGTATAAAGGTGTTATAAAATTAAAACAGTAAGGAAATAACCCCGCCTATTTATAATCAAACGCTTGAATCTGTCTAACTGATCCATAACATTACAGCTGAGATAAGGGTGAACTCACGCCATAATCTATCCAGTCCTACACATTAACCCAATATTTCAATAAATAAGTTGCTCAAAACTTCGCTTGTGCCCAAGATACGCATAAATGAGCGGTTTGTTTAACGATGACATTATATGTTCAGATGAAAAAAGATCTCAAATTAATTTAGACATTGAATATTATGACAGTTTATAAGATATTCTGTCACTTGTAAAATTAGTCTTTTTTTCTGATGAAATTAATTTACGGAAACAATCTTATGCAGATTATTTCAAAGTAATTTACCTTCTCTCCGCTGAAGTAATTAAATGTAAAGTTTATAACTTTTTTTACGAATATATGTTTATGTCAAAGAGTCGACATGTGTGCGTCTTTAATTATCATGTGCTCACGAAATACTAAGTTGGGCGAACGAGATACTATGTCGTGACAACCTGTTACTTTTTCGTGCGCTAGAGATATTTAAGTGGGGCCCACAATATACTATGTCTTGGCCAGGAGTTACTAAGCTGTGCTTACGAGGTAATTAAGTCGTGCCCAGGAGATAATTAACCAATCAGATAAAATTATATAATTATGAATGTTTTAAACTTTAAAAAATTCTGGTTAAAATTTTACATTCAACGTATCTATTACAATCTATTACACTACTTAAGATATCCACTTCAAACATTATACATAAATAAAGGATCATAAGAATAGGTCACTATCCAAGACCAATAAATCAGATTTTAATCTTTACTAAGTTTTGCTCTTTTTGGGGAACATTATGTGATAGGATTGATCAGTATGTACGTACTAATTGCCTGTTGACCTTTTCCATACCATAACTTGAGAAGAAATTAGCCCCGGTTTATTTTATTTAGTAATTCGTGGCCATGACTTAGTAACTCATGGATATGACATGATATCTCGTGCGCACCACCTAATTATTTTCATGCGCACGACTTAGTAAAACTCGTGGCCACGACATAGT